>NC_058418.1:56619944-56666568 GCF_002201575.2 Neomonachus schauinslandi | reverse complement strand
GAGGAGGAGGAGGAAGGTGATGAGGAGGAGGCTGATATGAGGAGGAGGAGAGTGAGGAGCAGAGGGAAGGAAGGGGAAGAGGGGGAGGAGGCAGCAGGGGAGGAGGTAGAGAGGAGGGCGGGTCTCCAGCACTCTAGACTCTGCCCTGCTGCTGACCTGGTGGCCTGAGCAAGCTCTTGCCCCTGCCTGGCTTCAGTTTTGTCACCTGGCAGGTAAGGTTGGACTTGGGGGTGCCCAGGCTTCCTTTCCACTCAGTGCTCCTGGGATCCTGCAGGTCCCTCCGTGATGACCAAAACCCATAGGGGACTCTAGCTAGACTGGTGCTGCTTTAGGCATTTCAACGTGGACACGGCACAGAGCCATGGGCTGCGGTCACCTGAAAGCCTGGACTCTGCTGGAAAGCCCGTGGGCAGCTCTGTGAGCTTGAGCGAGCCCCTCATTCATTCATGTGTTCCTTCAGAGACTCTGCAGCATCTGCTCTGAGCGGGGTGACGCTGAAGCAGTGCAGATGGGGACAACCATACCAGCTGGCCACCCTCCTGGGTCTCTCCCTCGGGAGAAAGTCTGCTCTGCCAGTGGTCACTGCAGTGTCCACATCCCAGCTCCCAGAATCTGTAAATAGGGTCTTCACAGATGTAAATAATGTAAAGGATCTCAAGATGAGATCACCCTGGATTTGGGCTGTGCCCTGCATCCGGGGACACGGTACTTCCAAGACACACAATAGAAGAGACGCAGACACAAGGGAGGCCACGTGAGGACAAAGGCAGGGGTGGAGGGACGTGGCCATGAGCAGAGCCTGGAAGAGGCAGGAAGGACCCCCCACAACCCAGAGCCTTTGCAGGGAGCATGGCCCTGCGACACCCTCCTTGTGGACCCCTGCCTCCAGAGCCATAAGAGAACACATGTCTGTGGTTTAAGCCCCCAGTTTGTGGCCATCTGTGGTGGCAGCCGAAGGACACTGACCCTGTCACCGAGTTCAGCGTGGCTGCGGACAGCGAGGCCTGGATTCTCCCTTGGAGCCAGCCATACCTCCAGCATGACGCTTGCTCGTGTCCCTTGAGGAAATGCCATCTCCTGATAAGTGGAAATATTTTTTCAGTGGAGACATTGCAGGTCCAACTTGTTAATGAGGTTCAGTGTCCTGTTTCAATTCCCGGGTCAGTGCTGGTGCAGAAAGGATGTTTCGAGTTCTGAGTGATGCGTGGGCCAAGGAGTTCAGCCAAGTGCGTGCTGGGTCAAGAAGTGATTTCTGTGTGTGCGTGTGCATGCACACGCCTACGTGTTAATTTTTTTTTGTTAAGGATCAAAAATATGCTTTAAAAAGTTATAAAACCACATAATGTGTTGTAAAATACAAGATAATACTGTAGATTATAATCAATTAACTTCCCACCTCGTATCTTTTTGTTCTGTTTGTTTGTTCGTGTTTTGAGTTTGGTTTGGGCTTTATCATTCATTCCATTTTGGTCAACAAATTCTTAGCAAATGGGCCCCGGGGCATGGGGGAAGCCCATCTGATTTCCCTACTTTGGAAAGTTAATTTAGCTTTCTGTGCTCAGTTTCCTCATTTAAAAATGGAGCTCGTACAGGGGCTCGTGGTTATCGTGAAGATAAAGAGAAGCCGCTCCTCAGGGATCCCAAGCAGTGCCCTCCCTGTAGGCGCCTTGTCTGCGTCCTGTCTTGGGCTTGAGTTTAGGATGAGCATGACATAGCTTACTGAAGTGACACCTCAGTGTTTTTACACGTGTGTGCTGAATGCATGCAACATGGCTGGGAGATGAAATATTTTGGCATAGTTTTTATTTTTTATTTATTTATTTTTAAAGATTTTATTTATTTTATTATTTAATTGACAGAGAGAGAGAGAGAGCGTGAGGGGGAACACAAGTAGGGGGAGTGGGAGAGGGAGAAGCAGGCTTCCGGCTGAGCAGGGAGCCCGATGCGGGGCTCGATCCCAGGACTCCAGGATCATGACCTGAGCCGAAGGCAGTCGCTTAACCAACTGAGCCACCCAGGCGCCCCTGGCATAGTTTTTAGATAAATTGATATTTACCCCCTTGGGCACCAAAGGACCCCCCAGCTCCAATGCCCTCAGACAAAACAAAATAAAGGAAATCCAAACTCACCTTCGATGAAAATGATTCTAACCCGGAGACCTCTCAGCCAAAATGGCACCGGGAATGGTTTGGTTGCAGCTGATGTTTCAGCCTGGCGAAGGGGTCAGGCCAAGAGAGGACGCAGGGGAGGGGACCCACGCCCCATTTCCCTCCTCCCTGGACCAGGAATGGCCACCTGCATAAAGGGGATGAGGCTCCTGACAGATGAGGACTCAGCTTTATCGTTGGGGAGGGGGGCTCAGCTTTGGCGTTAGACCTACCTGGCTTTAGCAGTCATTTAGAAACTTCTGTGAGCCCTGGTGTCTGTCTGTGAAGGGTTTAACCAGAAGAGCCCCACAGGGCTGCTGGAGGGACTGGAGGAGACGAGGTTCAGAGAGCAGTGGAAACAGTGATGGGCCCCGCCCCTTATCCTAACAGATGGTCAGACACGTGCCAGTGCTGTAGTGAGCTCTTCGTCAGGGGAGGCATTCAAGCACAGAGGGGGACACAGGCACAAAGAAGAGTGCTGCCCTGAGGGCCTCGAGGTCCCATCCTTCTATAGCCTTTCTCACATCGTCAGGTGCTGTTGAGCCATGGCTCCTTCGTGGGCTGAGCCCAGGTATGCACAGAGCTCCAGCCTTTTCCAGCCCCTGCTTCGTCCATGTCCACAGTGGCAGGGATCCCAGGCCACAGCCTGCAACTCTGTCCTACCTATTTTACTGTAGAGCCACTTCAAAACGGTGCTCACTACTAGCCCAGAAATAGACAAGTTCATTTTATAATATTTTATTGTATTTGGGTCACTTTAAAACTTGCCAGCCTTGCTTGAAAAGCTTAATCCCCGAGTGTCCACTCTCCAATCTGTGGCACAGCTCGCTGGAGGAGAGGCTCTCAGCCTCGGCCGTCTCGTAGGACACCCCCTCCGATCCCAAGTCTTGAAACTTTTTTTGCTACCAAATGGTAACAGCTTCCTCGTTCTTTATTCGTGACTCGAACTATGGCAGCCAATCAGAGCATGAGATAATCAGCATGACTGGTTCCCAAAGCAGTGAAACTTGACCTTCAAGTCACTCTGAATTTGACTCGTGTGCAATTTCTATTAGGTTTTGTGAAATTATGAAAATAGCTCCTGGGTCACCAGCGTGATGTGCTCAGAGTGATGGAGAGGCGCCCGCCTGCGCTTCATGCCGGGCCTGTGTGAGGGCCTGGGGATGCAGGCTGCGTGTGCGAGTGCCCTGCTCATGTGGAGGGCTTCCTGGTCCTGGGGGCGAGGAGTGGGGCTGTGTGCAGCCACCAACATTTACAGAACAAGGACATGAGGGAGATCCTAGACCCATAGAAGGACAGCAAGGACAGCAGAGCTGGGGACTGTTGGGTGTGAAGTCATGGGGGTGGAGTTTCAATGGGATTTTGATGAAGGAGGAGGAGTTCAAGTGGGGACGGATGTGTCAGACAGAGGGAACAGCATGTGCAAAGGCTGGGAGGACAGGCAGGGCGTGGAGAGCTGGGAGCCAGGGAGAGAGGGACCGTGGGTAGGAGTTAGATTATACACGCTCTGGTGGCTCATGTTGATGTGCCCAGAGGTGTCCAGCAGGGTCTTTTGTCAAGGCTGTTGGCTCTGAGTATTCAAGCCCCAGCAGGTGTAACTACAGGTACAGCTCTGACGGTGTCTGTCCTCATTACAGAAACTCTGACTCCTCGGGGTTTTTTGTTTTTGTTTTTGTTTTGTTTTTGAAACTCTGACTCTTTGAATTGCATAATTAGAAAGACCCCTTTGGCTGTATCTCCATCTCAGGGGAAAGAGCCCCTTCTTGACCTTGGTGGGAGCTCAGTTCTTGCAGCTGTAAATATTGGGCCTTCCTGGGTACCCCCCAAGAAGCCAGGGTTTGATAGAAGAACACATGCAGAAAAAGGAGGGTGTGGGTCCTCCCGTGGAGGTGTGTTTTCTGGGATGGAGGTTTGTGTGCAGGTGTGTACCTGGGGTTAGCACCTGTGGGCAGAGGTGCAGGATGCGGGATGGGCAGACAGAGGGGTGAGCTGAGATGCGGGAGCCCTGGGCTTTGGAGGGCCCTGCAGAGCTGTCCTCGTCCTCGGAGGGTGAGGGTTAGGGTTCGGTGAGGCAGTGCCCCTTAGCTGAGGGGCACGGACGTAGATGGTCATGCAGGTGGCACTCCCAGCACCTAGGGGAAGGAGTACCTGGATGAGCCCCAAATGGTGGCAGCCCCCGTAGCATCTGAGTCAGGAACTGAGATCTGACCATTGGGCAAGGATCTGATTGCTCAGGTCCTCACCACCCTGAGCTTTGGGGTCACGACCTGTCCCGGGCTGGCTGGCAAGCTGTGTGGCCGGTTGCTTTGGAATCAGGCGGCCAGCTGTGGCCAGATGCACCAAGGTCTGAGAGGGTGCCCTTGAGTCGGGGCGAGGGCACAGACCACAGGCCCTTTCCAAGGGCAGCTGTGGTGTGGGATGTGTTCAAGCCTTGCTAGTCTGGTACAGCGTTCCAGACTTTCCTGGCTGACCCTAGAAACGGCAAAGTCAGTACATTTAGAAGCAGGTCACATTTAGTACATCTGGTAACTAGCTCATGCTTTTTTTTTTATTAAATATATTAAAATTTTTTTAATTTAATGTCAGCACACAGTGTTATGTTAGTTTCAGGTGTACAATATAGTGATTCAACACTTCCACCCATCACCTGGTGCTCCTCAAGACAAGTGCACCCCATAACCCCCACCACCTGTTTCCCCCCATTGCCCCACCCACCTCCCCTCTGCTTACCGGCAGTGTGTTCTCTAGAGCTAAGAGTCTGTTTCTTGGTGGGTGTGTGTGTGTGTGTGTGTGTGTGTGTGTGTGTGTGTGTGTCTCGCTCTCTCTCTTTTTCTCCCTTTGCTCATTTGTTTTGTTTCCTAAATTCCATGTAAGTGGAATCATGGTATTTGTCTTTCTCTGACTGACTTATTCCACTTAGCATTATACTCTCTAGCTCCATCCTGGTGTTGCAAATGGCAGGATACCATTCTTTTTGGTGGCAGAGTAGTATTCTATTGTCTATCTATGCCACACTTCTTTATCTATTCATCAGTCTGATGGACACTTGGGCAGCTTCCATATCTTAGCTATCATTGATAATGCTGCTGGAGACATTGGGGGGCATATATCCCTCCAAATCAGTATTTTTGTATCCTTTAGGTAAATATCCTTTAGGTGGTGCAATTGCTGGGGCATAGGGTAGCTCTATTTTTAACTTTTTGAGGAATCTCCATAGTGTTTTCCACAGTGGCTGCACCAGTTTACATTCCCACCAAGAGTGTGGGAGGGTTCCCCTTTCTTTGCATCCTCTCCAACATCTGTCATTTCCTGACTTGTTAATTTTAGCCATTCTGACCAACATGAGAAGGTTTCTCATTGTGGTTTTGATTTGCATTTCCCTGATGCTGAGTGATGCAGAGCATCTTTTCATGTGTCTGTTGGCCATTTTTAGGTCTTCTTTGGAGAAATGTCTGTTCATGTCTTCTGCCCATTTTTTAACTGGATTATTTGTTTGTTGGGTGTTGAGTTTGGTAAGTTCTTTATAGATTTTGGATGCTAGCCCTTTATCTGATAGGTCATTGGCAAGTATTTCTCCCATTCTGTAGATTGCCTTTTACTTCTGTTGATTGTTTCCTTCACTGTGCAGAAGGTTTTTATTTTGATACAGTCCCAATAGTTCATTTTTGCTTTTGTTTCCCTTGCCTCCAAAAATATATTCAGAAACAAGTTGCTAGAGCCGATGTCAGAGAAATTACCGTGTGTGCTCTTCTCTAGGATTTTTATGGGTTCAGGTCTCGTATTTAGGTCTTTAATCTGTTTTGAGTTTATTTTTGCATATGGTGTAAGAAAGTGGTCCAGGCTCACTCTTCTGCATGCGGCTGCCCAGTTTCCCCAACACCATTTGTTGAAGAGACTGTCTTTTTCCCATTGCATGTAATTGTGGGTTCATTTCTGGGTTTTCTATTCTGTCCCATTGATCTATGTGTGTCTTTTTGTGCGAATACCAGACTGCGTTGATCACTACAGCTTTGTAATAGAGCTTGAAGTCCAGAATTGTGATACCTGCCGTTTTTTCTTTTTCAAGACCGCTTTGGCTGTTTGGGGATTTGGGGGATAGACAGCTCACTTATGTCAAAGTTGCCCCTCGGCAATTTGCCGGCTCTGGAAAGCCACAGGCCTGTGTGTCCCGTCCCATATTAGAGGCCCGTGTGGCCGGGAAGGCAATCCCCACCAGCCGTGTGGTCCCAAGTGCTTCCTGACCCCCCCAGTTGCGGGGCGGGTCATTAGCCACCAGGGATGCCTAGGTCTGGCCAGTGAAGTGGGAGCACACACAGCACACACCACGGCCAGGGGCAAGCAGCGGGGGCCCTGAGGCACTGCTCGTGCTGACCTCTCTGCTTCTTGAAAACCTTGCAGCTACAAGGCGGTGGGGCTGCCGAGAACTGGGGTCCTGCGCAAGCACCAGGAGCACAGCACCTGCTGACCCTCACTGGACATGCTAATGAGCAAGAAAGAAACCTATGCTTCGTTGAGCCATGGGGGACTTGGGGGCTTAATTTGTTTCCAAAGTATGATCTGGCCCCTCTGGACTAACACAGAAATTGATGCCAGAGGGGGATGTTGGTATCAGAACAACCTCAAACATGCAGCATCGGCTCAGCAGTCAGCGGATGAAGAGACACACTGGCGCTGGAACCTGTGATCTGCAGAGGCAGATGTTTGATAAGACCTGCAGGAGCTTGGCATACGTGACGAACTTGCATCTTTAGAGAAAGATGTTGGAGCATAACACAAAGCATGCACGCTGCGATTGGCCCCACTTGGCAAAGTACAATAAAAGAGACAAGCTCAAGAAGGCATCTTGTTTACACCAAAAAGGAAAAGGAATCAAGGGTCTTGCGCTGTTGAAAAGCCAGACGCCGCTCAACGCAGCAACAGAAAGAGCACAGCTGGAGGAGCTCTAAAGACAGAGACCCGGGAAGAGCTTGTAAACTGATTTTGGCTAATTACGTTTTCTCGAGGCCAAGCGCAGACTAACGGAGCGCTGCCCCGTAAATCCTTTCGGTCGGGTGGAGTGACTCATGGCAGAGATTAATGGCGAGACCTTCCCAAAGAAGCCCAACAAGTTCCAGAGAGAGAAGGTGAGGATGAAACAGAGAAATACATCCTCATGAGCACTGTGTCTTGAAATGCAAGCGGGCATGTTTATTGACTCATGAGGCTGACGGCAGTCAGATAGACAAGAAGCCTCCTGGCTTTCTCATGAGGGTTTTCCTGCCAACGAAAGCCTTGGTCCCCAACCTTCTACAGGCAGAAGGTGGCCTAGAAAGTAGTACAGCCTCTGAAGAGGGCACATCCCCAATATCCGCTTTGGGGGGCCCCTGGACGATGAAAAGCAGGGGTGTGCAGAAGCAAGGGCAGGGAGCCCTGGTCAGGATGCATTTCCCACCCCAGGTCAGCATCCTCCAGGGCTGCCCAGCTGGATTTGAGCAATGTCCAAGACCACTTCCTCTTTCCGAATGGCACTGTTGCCTGGGGTATCCGCCCCTCCTCCCCATCCCCCACCTCTGCACATTGCAGGTGGACGGAGGGCAAGTAACTTGTCCTAACTCAGATGCTCCACCAAGAATGTCCGCATCTGCGTCTGCCATCCAGACCAGCATGCATCCCCAAAGACCCCGGGCTTCTCGCCGGAACGGAGTCCTGGTGGGCCTTCCGGTTGTCTTGCTTGGAGAGGGGCTGAGTGTGTTGTCTGTGGGGAGAGGGAAGAAGAAGGGGCATTTGGGGACCAGAAGGGCAGACCATAGCAGAGATGGCAATGCTCACTGTTACAGTTACCAATCGCTGTGTCACAAATGGTCCCAACACGTAGTGATTTGAAATAACTGCTTATCATCTCTATTCCTCCCTCCCCTGTGGGTGGGGACTTCAGAAAAGACACAGCAAGTTTGCTTTGTCTCTGCTCCGTGATGTCTGGGGCTCCCCTGGGAAGACGAGCAGCTGCGAGGGCTGGTGGCTGACGCGCTCCCTGTCCACGTGCTGCACGCAGGCTCTGGCAGGCACAGCTGGCCACGCTGGGGCTTCCAGAGGTTGGAGGGGGGCGTCAGTCCTCTTCAAGGCCAGGCCCTGGGCTGCTCCGCCACCTTCTGCTCCGCCACCTTCTCTTGCCAGGCTGCGGGTGGCTGCAGGAAGGAAGGACCGCCTGAGCCGGCTACACGGGGCTGAAAACACCGAACTAAGTGAGAGAAGCCCGACTGGACAGGCCATGTGTTGGGTGATTCCATTTATATGAAATATCCAGAACGGGTAGGGGTGTGGAGACGGCAAGATTTGTAGGAGTGACCGCTGGGGGCGGAGGGTTTTCTCTGAGGGGATGAAATGCTCTCGGGTTGACCATGCTAATGGCTAGCTTCGTGACCCCGGGCAAGTTCCCTAGCCTCTCTGAGCCCCGGCTGCTGCATCTGGGTAAAATGGCATGAGAACAGCACCTGGCTTACCAGTGCTGTTTAGGCAGATGAGCTGCAGTAATCCGCTCCGTGCTCCGGGCAGCCCTGGCCGACGGGGAGCGTGGTGCTCGTCACGCTCCTGTTGCTTGTGCCTTCTACGGGGGAGAAAATCGAGTCCTGAGAAGCGAGATGATTGTCACGGGGCTGTGAGGCCGGCCCTTCCCGTCCCTCCCTTCGGGATGCCGGCCACCAGCTGAGTTGGCGAGGTGGGCCTGGCCCGTCGGACCAGCCGAGCCCTCCCCGGGATCCAAGTGAGGCTCAGCCGTGGGGCTGCTGCGGTCTTGGTGCCCATGCGGCTCTTCAGCAGGCCTGCCGTTGTGGTTTGGAGAAATACATGGCATGCTGATTACTTAATCCTAAAACAACGAGAATTTTCTCTTTTTTAAGGGGCAATGACAGGAAGCTGGCAGCGTGGCAGAACTGGCCACACACGTCCTGGGCTCCTTTCTCGGGGGGTGGAGGGAGACGTGGCCTGTGAAGCAGGGCTGAATGGGGATCTGGGGTTGGCCTCCTCCCTCGCTTTCCTCCTGCAGGCCCAGGGGTGCACTCTGAGAACCGGCATGCGCCTAGCCATCCTGATCCCTGCGACCTCGCATCTTTGGATGGAAATGCTGCCCTGGCGGCCAGTGCTCAGCAGGCAGGCCATTTGGGCTGGCCTCGGGGCTCCCCGAAAATGAGGGTTCACAAAAAGGAGACTAGCATAACCTGGCCGCCACTTACAGCCATGCACCCTGGGAAGTGGGGATCTTTGTCCCTGAACTTGGGTTCTATCACTCATTTGAGCATTCTCCCCCGGGGACGAAGATCCACTGCACACCAAGGAACCCCTGCCAAGCCCTGGGGGAAGCGCTGGACAAGCAGACACAGCCCTCGTGGGGTGCAGGGTCGGGGTGGCAAGATGACCCCCGCAGGGAGTGATGGCCTCGAGAAGGAAGACAGAGCTCTGAGAGGAGACGTTGGAGTGGCATCTCTCCAACACTGACTGCCACTGCAGTGGGGTGCACAGTGTCCCCCGAAAGGTGTGTCCACGACCGGGCCCTGTGAGTGTCCCAACCTGAAAACAGTGTCTGCAGACTAGGGATCAAGATGAGACCATCCTGCATCTGAGCGGGCAGCTCGGAGACACTTGCCAGAGGACAGGCCACGTGTGAGGACAGAGGGGCAGAGGTAAAGGATGCCTGGGGCCACAGGAGGCTGGAAGAGGCCAAAGGACCCACCCCTAGGGCCTCCAGAGGGAGTGCGGCCGTGCCCACACTGGGACTTCTGGACTCCAAGACTGTGGGAGAAGAGATTCCTGATTTCAAGCCCCCCGTCCCCCCCCCCGACCCTCAATACGACCCAGGAGAGGAAACGTGTCTCACGCTGGACCCGGGTGGCCATGGGATCTGTGTAGCTGTCACCGTGGCTGCTGATGGTGGCTGCCCACCTCCCCCTGGCCTGTGGGGAGGCGCCTGGGGGCTGGCTTCCTTCTCTATCTGAGGGTCCCTCCAGCCTCGAGAAGCTGAGGGAAGCCTCAGCTGGTGACGGGCAGGAGTTTGCAGGTGACCCTGCAGCTTTCTTGGCCCTCTGGAGCCGGCAGCTCGGGCCTCGCCCGGCCCTGCCTTCAGAGGCCCCGCGTCACTCTGCTGAAGGCAGCATGCTGGGAATCAGGCACCGTGTACGCACTGGGCCTGTTCACCAGCACAGCACCTATGGCCAGGAGCGGGAGCGGGGACACAAGGACGAGGCCTCACTCTCTTGGCACCCCTGCTCGTGCTGGGCTCATGCTGCGCGTGGGACCCACCCGAGCCCAGCCCTGTGCCCCAGAACTCACCTCCAGGTCCCATCTCACTAAGCTGCCCGGTCCGCCAATGTGGGACAAGCTGGACCCACCTAGTGTTTGAGCCCCATCCCCTCACAGGGGGTCACAGATGACAAGAGAGGATAGCGGTGACCCCGGGCCGTGGCGGGGGCTTCTAGCTCTGGTCTTCTGAGTCCTGTAGCTGCACGATGATGGTGTGAGGAGCTGGACCCACACGGTTTCGTGGGGTCCCTCCTGCCCTACCTGGGGCCGCCACCCAGTCCCCTCGGCGCCCTGCCTGCCATTCCCCACCCCACCTGGCCAGAGCATGCCCCGTGCCCCAAGCACTCCTTCTCCCCTGCGCTGAAATGCCACATCTCTGCCACCCTGCTGACTATGACGGGCGCTCGCCCGGGCACAGGTGCCCGCTCGGTGAAACGATGGCGCTAATGAGCAGAAACCGTCGTGTCTGAGCGTCTGTCGCAAGGACAAGGCCACGTCTGCTGCGGGCACGCCTTACGACCCCTTTGCTCCTGACCAGCCCCCAGGAACAGTTACCAATGGAAAAGACAGTCCTGAAAAAATGTGTGGGGGGTGGTGGCTCTCAAACGTGGCCCCGGGAGGAATCCTGCCACACCGTGACCAGTTCCTGCGCACACAGAGGACTGGAATACAGCTTCCCAGATGGTCCTAACCCTTATTCACCCCGTTCCGCTCCGTTCTAGCCAATGCTGTTTCACTTCTTCGGGAAAATGCTGGATTCTGCCGGCTGCACCGATGTTGCCTGCTGCAGGGTGGAGGCCGCCGCAGGGAACACAGGTGTCACAGGGCCAGCGCCTAAACCTCCCGCCCGTTTCTAATTTCACCGAGAGAACTGCACACAGGCACACAAGGTAGCCTCCTGAGAGCTCACGGCCAGAGCTGCTGCTGGGCCCCATCTTCTGGCCCCCCTGAGCGTCCTGCTGCCTCACCTCCCGGGGCTGCTCCCGCACCCTGGGAGCTGCTTGTGCAATCCACGGCTGGAAGGACTCAGCACTGGTTGGTCCAACTCTCATTTTTTCAGAACAGGAGACTGCAGCTCAGAGAGGGGAGCAACTTGCCCAGAGTCACTCAGCTACATGGGGATCTGAGGATTCATTGCACACTGGGGTCCTGGCCCCGGTTCCTGAGGCCTCAGCCCTAGTCTGCGTCCTTGAGCCCCTTCATGGTGGATCTCGAGCCTTGGTCCCTGACCCTGATGTCAGCCCTCTCCCGGGGCCGGCTCCTGCGTCTGCTGGCTCCCTGCAGAGCAGCTGGGGGCCTTCTCAGCTGCGCGGGCGGCTGTGCCCGCACAAAGATCTCGAGTCTTTGATGACCACAATGCTCGGTGCTGATTGACAAACGAGCTGGTACCTGAGCTGCTCAAGCAGAGTAATGACACCGTGTGTTAGCTCAAGGGCCGGCGGGGCAGCCCAGATAAAAACAAAAGGCCGGGATGGTCTGGGGGCAACCTGCTGGGCCTCTGGGGCTCGGGGTCTTCATGCAGGACGGGAATCAGTCACTCCTGAATGCTATGTCCGGGCCTGCACCAGCATGCTGGGTGGTCCTGGGCTGGCCGCTTGTCAGCTCATGCTTCTCCCACATCTCCATCCCGCTGCTGCGACAGTTCCCGCCTGTCAATCACTCAGCAACTCAAGTAGTTACCAAGCCAGGCACTGCCCCAGGCTAACAATAATAACAGTGACAGCAAGGACAACAGTAATAGTAAGGACCCTGAAAACACCAGTGTTCCTATTTCATTTAATCTTCACAGCAACTTTGTGAAATAAATACTATTTTATCATAAACAGATCAGAAGATCAGATTTTATAGATCAGAAGCCTGGGTTACAGAGAGGTGAAGCAGTTTCCCCACTGCCACATCATAAGTGTTGGAGGCAGCATTCATTAACTTGGGAGCACATCTGTCTGGCTGTAGACCAGTGAGGGACATGGGGTAGAAAGTACAGCTCTTGCCTCCAGGCTTGCTTGCTCTTAGAAGGGGACACAAAGAAGAAACAGTTTGCTTTCTTCCACTGGATACCGTAACAGCTGCAAGCGATAGCTGGAACCATGGCAACCCTTTTGTGATATTGAGGAAGAGGCTGAGATGTTGAGGATGAAAGAGCAGCAAGAGGGAAGAACATGGGTTCTCGATGATGACACCCAGCTAACCATCTATGGAGCCACCAAGGCTTCCGCTTTCTTTTCCTGCAGGGAAAAAATATTTTCCTTATTGTATAAACTGCCTTGGATTGGGTTTCTGCTATTTAGAACCAAACACCTCCTCTCTGGTTCATGGTCTAGAAGGGAAACCCCCTTCAGAGTGACCCTTCTGCAGAGAAACTTCCCGACAAATGTAAGTGCTCAGTAAGTGGGGGTCATTATGACGCAGATGATGGTGGTGGTGGTGATAGTGTTGCTGAGGATTCTGCTGTCCCTGCCAATATGGAAGGCCTGACTTTTAGAGAATACAGGCTTAGCATTTCCAGCCCATATCCTTTCAGGCTTGAACAGGATGATCTCAGGAAAGGCAAGGCATGACAAGGACCACTGCTTTGAGTTATCTTGGAATGCTAGTTTCTGCTCTTCTCCTTGTCCGAGTAGCAGCCACATACTGAATCTCAGCACCAGTCGGGCCAGGCTGGGCTTCTACTTGTGTTAGCACATCCAACACTCGAAGCCATCCCGTGACATTGGCACCATCCTTATTCTCCTTTTACAGATGGGGAGGTCCCGAGATGTTGAGCAGTTTATCCCCCCAAAACACAGGAGGAACTGGTGAAGCCAGGATTTGAATTCAGGTTTGGCAAATAGTTTAATCTGCAGAGTGGGTGGAAATGGGAGTGTTCATCAGGGCCCACGGGGTGCACATCACTGTGGTCTTGGAGACAGACACACGTGCACAGATGTGGCCCAGAAATCTTTCCTCAGAAAATCCATCCTGTAGCAGGAAAAGTGCCAGTGTGTAAGGATATATTTACAAGGATATCTGTTACGGCATCATATGGTGTGGAAGCAAAAAACCAGACAAATAGACCAAACAACCTGGACACAAACAGAACATCCCTCAGTGGGGAGGGGGAACCGTGGCCCATCTGAGCTATGGGACATCAGCAGCTGATGAAGGAGGAGGGGGTCGGGGAGCATCGGGGGGGCCACCCCTGTGAGGAGAAAAATAAACTTATGTGAGCGGTAATGTTTATGGTTTCATCTCACTTGGGTAAAAAACAGAGATGGAATCTCCATTTGGGTATACATGGTTGTATTTGATTGTGTAAGCATAAGACAGGCATGGCAGGAAGTGTGCCACACTGCTCACACACGGAGAGCAGAAACAAACCAGGTGGAGCTGGGGGGCGGGGAGGGCCTCACAAAACACTCCTTTAACAAAATGCACCACCAATCTTTAGACATATGGAAAAGCCAAACAGTGAACCATGAGCCATTTCCTTGGATGACTCCTATTAATGCTCCCTAAGTAAACGTGGTATATGTGTGTGGTGGGCGGAATTGATATGGCTCCCTGACCTCTCCCCACTCCCCACATCCACACCTTTGGGCTCCCCTCCTCTTGATTGTGCCCACAACCTGCAACCTGCTTCTGACCCATAGAATATGGCAAAGGTGAAAGATTTTGCAGATGTAATTAAAGTCATCACAGAGCTGATTTTGAGTTGATCAAAAGGGCGATTCTCTTGGGTGGGACTAGATTAAGCAGGCGAGAGCCTATAAAAGAGAGACTGAGACACTCCTTGATGTCAAAGACTCTCCTATTGGCCTTGAAGATGCAAGCCATCATGAGGTCCACAGCTGCAAGAAAAAGAATTCTGCCAAAAACCCAAGGGAGCTCAAAAGGAAGTCTTTCCCAGTTGAGCCTCTTATGAGAACACAGCCCAGGAGACACCCTGATTCAGCCTTGTGAGACCCCAAGCAGAGGACCCAGTGAAGCTGTGCCCAGATTCCTGACCCTCAGACACTGTGAGGGAGTAAATGTGTGTTGTTTTAAGCCACTAAGTTTGCAGTAAATTGTTACACAGTAATAGAAATGTAATGCAAAGCCCACAGCTAGAAAATTGGAACAGTACATAAGGGAATAACATGCAAAACCCAGGTCCGGCCCTTTTCATGCCCTGTCTCGCTGTAGTGTCCGATGCCCCTTAAAGAACATCTTTCGTGTGCAAGGGGACCTCAATGGTGGGGAGAGGGGTTTGTTTTCAAGTATATGTGAATGATTTCCCCCCATTTACCTCCATAGAATATGTAGTATGCCCTCTCTTAAACAAATCTTGCTTGTTTTCATTTAACACTGTGTTCATTTAGCACTTTTTTATTAGCTCCTCTCCCCGCACCCCCCCCCCCGCACCGTGCCTCCTGAATTCTCTTTCTCTGATGAAAACGGGTCTTTTCTTCCACTCTCATGTGGACGAACCCTCCCCATTCCAACTTCTGATGGGTGAAGGTTTGGCAGAACCACAGATAACTCAGGTCTCTGAAAATGATTAGGTCAGCTAATGGATGCTTAGAGCCTGTAAAATTCACGAGGCTGTCAAATCATTTCCAGACACAGGAGGGACGAGCAGCAGAAGGGCTGGGAGCCTTGGCAGAGGAGGAAGCTGGGGCTTTATGGAGCCTGGAGACAGAAGGATGGGTGGCCCCACTCTGCCTTTGGGGCATTTTGGCAATTTGAACGTATTTTATTGGATTTTTTTTCGTTATAAAAGGACTGTATGATTCTTTAACAAGTCAAGTGATTCAGAGGTAGATAAATGAAAAGATGAGCTAGGAATGCTCAGATACAGATACCCTGGGGAAAGTGCCCCAAGGTGTGAGTTCAGGAGTGTAACGGCAGCATTGTTTCGTGGCCACCCCAAACGAAAACCCCCAGAGTATTGAAAGAGTTAGATAAAGCGTGGCACATCCACATGTTAGAATGCCAGATGGCTGTTAGAAACAAAAACATGGTCGTATGTTGTGTCAGAATAACATAGAGCAACCAGAATGAACAGTCCCTAACCACAGGCAGCAGCACGGATGAATCTTACCTACGTCACGTTGAGCAAACGGAGCCACACACCATACGATTCCATTTACATGAAAGCATAAAAACAGGCAAAGCAAACCTGTACCGTTGGAAGTCAGGGCAATGATTGCCCCTTGATGGGGGTGGCGGGGGAGAGTTGCAGAGGGGGAGAGTTTCTGGGGGCCGGTAACGTTTCTTGGTTTGGGTGATATTGCTCGGGTGTGTTCAGCTGGTAAAACTCCGTCCTGCTATACATTTATGATCTCTGCACTTCTCTGTAGGTGTGTTAGACTTCGGTTAGACGTTTGAAACTCAGTACCTCTTGTCATGACAAAATGTGACCACGTTTACAATTCTCACGTAGCACGTTGTTACAAAAGGAGACGTTTTAGAAATCCAGCAAAAAATGGTTTATGAATGATTTGAAGTCAAAAACGAAATACAGCTGACCTTTGAACAACAAAAGTTTGAACTGCGTGGGTGCGGCTACATGCGGGTTTTTTCCCATAAATACAATCCAGTATCGAAAATGTGTTTTCTCTTCCTTATAATTTTCTTAATAATGTTTTCTTCTCTGTAGCTTACTCTGTTGTGAGAATACAGTACACAATACATACAACACACAAAACATGTGTGAATCGACTGTTTACATTATGGGTAAGGCTTCCAGTCAACAGTGGGCTGTTGGCCAAGTTTTGGGGGGAGCCAAAAGTCACCCACGCATTTTTGGCTGTTCAGGGCGGTCGGCATCCCTAACCCCTAACCCCTGGTTGTTCGAGGGTCAACTGTAGTTTTGCTTTAAGGAAACGAAGCAGTTTCAGGAGGCCAGCGGAAATGAATAAAGGAGGGCTGGGGGACGCAGCGTTAAAGGGCGCTGGAGCCGCAGTCCTCTCTGCGGGGAGCTGAAGAGGAGGAAGCGGGATGGAGGCAGCGCTGGTCTCCTAACAACGACCTCCGGCTCACACCTCATTGGCCAGAGCGTGGTCACATGACCTCCTCTAGCTGCAAGGGAGCCTGGGAATCTTAGTCTTTTGCTGAGTTCTGTTGCGAGGGGAGAAGGACAGAAAGGGTCTTGAGAACAGGATAGTCCATACCCATAAAGGGAAGCACTCACCCAATAAGCCCATTTTGAGGGGGTCCCGGAGGACGAGGAAGGAGGATGCCTCCCGGTTTGAAGACCGGGATATCCAGGGCCCGCGCCCACCCTGGCTGACGGCCCTGGCGTTTATGGCTCCAGCACGGACCTTCCAGGACTGCTCCACTACTCGGGGTCATGAGGAATTAAGGCAATTTTGGGCAATTAGGAAGAGGAGGAAGAGGAAACTGCCATTTCTCAAGTACTTCCCATATGTGAGGCAGTGCGCCTCTCACGGGCCACATGCCACCCTGGGGAGTGGGGATTTAGTGCCCGTTTTGGAGATGACACAGCTGGAGCTGAGTGTGGCCCGGTGCTACTTTTCGCGCTTGGTCGTTTTACACCAGGCACCGTGTGTGCTGTGTGCTTGGCCTCTGTCCCTCTCATTGCACTTCTGGAAGCACTACTGTCTTGCACAGAGGAGGAAAGGAAGGCCAGAGAGGTTCATCGCGTGCTCCAAGTCGAAGGGACAGGCCCCACTCGGTTGCTCCAAATCCTAGCTCTTGCTGCCTCCCTCACCAACTCTTGACAGTGGCTGTTTGGCAGGCCCAGGGTGGAGGCGGGTGATTGGCACACTAGAATATTCTGGAAGGAAGCTTTCCCTGTCCATCCATTCACCCCATATGGAGCTCCACTCCACTTCTCAGCCCTGTGAGCCATGGGATCCCAGGTTCTGCGCTGATGAGGAACTCCAAATTTCCTAACACAACCAGTCCTCGGGAGATATTTGGGGCAGCCCAAAGTGTCCCCTCGGGTGACCTGGGACACTGGGTTCACAGCAAGGATACTGTGCATCCCGTAGGGCTGCCTGAGGTCCAGGTTGTCACGGCGGCATGCTTGGTGAGCACACGCCCACACCTGCTCCTGCTGCCTACCTCGGCCCTCCTTGCTGAAGGGAACGGCTCCTGCAGCCCAGCCCACAGGGTCTGCATGCCTCCCCGTGTTCTGGACACTCCTCACTGATGAGAAAGTCCAGAAAAGCCGATCTTGCTCCATTACCTTCGGTCCTTTTCCAAAGGGTCTGATTTGTCACCGGCGTCCCGCCCCAGCCCCTCGTGGGTTGATGCAGAATATACAAAGAAGGCAGCTCTTTCTGGCGTGATGCATGGGCCCCTCGCTGGGGGCCCATCCATCTCCACAAGACCCCGTCCTCGGGCCAGGTATCGCTGGGGTCACGGCCCCGGAAAGGTTGCCAGAGGTCAGATAAGGATGATGTTGAGTCTGTCAGTGATTCGTTGGCTGCACAGACCCCGCATGATGGGGCTCTGCTCAAGGAATTAGTGAGATTTGTCATGGGGTCGGTTAGGGTGGGGAGGGGGCATGCTGGCTGAGGTCACAGGATCACTTTGCCTCAGTGACTGAGTGCCTTATGGCTAATGGGGATGCCCCATAGCTCCTGGGGTCCAGCATCTGGGTCCAGCATCCCCTAGAGAACCCAATCCCGAAGCAGCACAGAGACACTATGGAGGAGGAGACCCATCCAAGCCCTGGCAGAGTTGCTCAGCAAATAGTAGTTGAACAAACACATGCACGAATGAATGAACTTGCCATGTGGCCTGGAGGTGGGGCCCATGAATTGTCTTGGGGCCTAGCCTCACCCCACTTCCTTTGGTCAGAGCACTCTGACTTGCCTTTGGGAGGAATTATTTCTTCCAATAAATAATGTTCTGTGCAATCATGGTGTTCTGCCCTCCCCAAGCCATGGGGTGGACCCATGACTCATGCTGAGGTGGCCAGTCCTTTCCCCACCTAGAAGCTGGACTGGGCACAGAGGGAAGAAAGCACAAACAATAATCAGAGAGGTTCATCCCAGCGGAGATACCAGGGAGGTGATTCTTGGCTGAAGAATGAAAGAAGTCCCCGGCCTGTCTGGGGGGCAGGGGGGCACAGGCAGCATCTCCTACCCTTGCCTCTCCCCCTCTTTGCTCTGCCCCCTCTGCGTGTCACACTCCACCAGCGCTAGCAGAAACACTGTCCATGGGCTCACAGCTGCCCGGTGGCAGACGGGCCACCCACAGAAAAATGGCACTGGGGCCAGCTGGAAAGGGATGGCTGCCCAGGTTCAGGGAGCTGGGGTGAGGGCTGGGGCCAGGGAGGGCCACGCTGATGGTGGAGCCTCACCCTGAGGAGTCCCCAGCCACGGGGGAGGCTGGGATGCACAGTGGGCAGCATTGGCCAAGGAGATGGGACTATGGCTGGAGAACCTGGTGTTGGGTCCTCTCAGCAGCACCTGCCTCGGCATGCTTGACCTTCACACGGAGACTTAGAAAAAAGCATAGGAGACCCATGGGTGCCAGACCTAAATTGCCCCCATGCACCCCCCACCCCCGGTTCTGAAGCCAGCAGCTCGGGAAGTGAGTGTGTTTGCGCATCCAATCCTCCATGAGCCCTGCGAGCGCCCATGGGAAAGTGTTCTCTTTAACTTCGTGATTTCTTCTGGCAGAAGCAACTCTTCCAAAGGGAATTTTCTTAGCCAGTTTTGTTCTGTGCTGTTTTGTTTTCCTGGGGGGCATGGGGGAAGGCTAGGTGCTGAGTAATGGGGTCTTTGAATGCCACTCCATGATAATTACAAACTGGCTCTGTGTCCCCTGAGGACCCCGGCACACAGTTCTTGGAATTGTCCCCTCGCTCCATTATGTTTCAGAAAGTGCAGTGCCAGAGGCATTTTCTGAAGAATCAAGATCTGAAACCAACATTATCTTGCTCTCTTATTGTTGGCACGGGAAGACAGCCCGACCCTGGCCAAGGGAAACATGTCAGACTTCCATCAAGTTCCCGAAGGTCGGAACCCCCGAGACTGCTGAATTTTGATTTCATCTTAGGAAAAACTCAGAATGTAATGCCAGGACACGGTGACTATTTTAAGTAACTTTGTGCATTAAGTAGAAAACAAATAATAATAATAGTAATAATAATAATAATAGATCACTGGTTAAAACCCTGCACAGGGTTGAGGGACCTGGAGAGTGAAGAATGAAATACAAAAAGATCCCTCCACATGCCACGTGTGTTCCTTGCTCTCTCTGCTCTAAACAGTCCCCCACTCCACTTGCCAGTGTTCTATGTAAATCTCATTAAAGCCAGATTAGATGCCTGGGCTCTGTGACACCTTCCCTGATCCCTCCAGCCCCAACTGCTGATTCTCTTCTCTGCACACTCACGTTTACTTGTTCTATGTTACATGGCAGTTTTTATCGTTATTTTGGCCCGTTATTATGATTATTTGTGAGCACCCCTGTCTCCCCCATGAGGCCATGAGTTCCCTGATGGCAAAAAGCCTCCTGCAGATCTGCCTCTTCTTCCTGGGTGCCTGGCCCATTGCCCAGTCCTTGGCAGGAGGTCAGAACCTGCTTGTTACGTGAATTAGTGAGCTAAATTTAATACGGCATCCTCCATATTTGACGTGATTCCACTGGCCCCGTGGTCAGCATGCTGTGAATGTGTGTTTGCACCCAGGTGCATTTGTATGCCTTTATTATTTATCAGCCTCCAAATGTAAAAAGAGATTCGAGCTCACATACAATCTTAAAACACACATAAACCATGAGAGTGCACTGTTGAAGGCTGAGCAGAAATCATTTAGAAGCAGAAGGACCGATTTCCAGGAATCTGGAATGAGTTAGGTGCTGTAATTAAACATAAAATTTTACTCTGAACTTCCTGGCAGCCAAGAGAAAATGGAAATTATTCAGGATCATCAGCGTCTTCCTGTTATTCAATTCTAGGAGAACTTTAAGGAGTAGGTCCCTATTTAAGGCTGGTGGAAAATGCTTTTGACTTCTATTTTGTTAAAGATATGAAACATTAGTCACATATTCAAATTTGAGGTCATCTGAAGGTGATAGGAAGAGGATGCAGGAGCACAGAAGTAGGGTCGGCTCCTTGTCTCTTCAGACCAGTGGCTCTCAGCTGGGACCCTACAATAGCTATGTGACAGACGTCCCCCCACACGGCAGGGCAGCGAAAAGTCATTTCTGGTCCTGCAGGGGGTGTGGCTGGGTCACTGTTCACCCCCGTGAGGTCATTCAGGGACCCAGGACGCTTCACCACGTGGCCGTGCCACCTTCTTGCCTCTGTGGCCCTCCTCGTCCAGCTGGTGCCTGGGGAAAGGCACACCCACTTCTGAGCCGCTTGGACGAGGCAGTGACTTCCGTGCCACTATGAGGACGTGTCCCAGGCCCACCTTAGATGCAGGGGGCTGAGAAAGGTAACTTCTGGCTCGATAGCTGTCCCCAGTGACAAGTCCTCATTACAGAAGGGGGATTGCAACTCTGCCTCAGAATCTCCAAGGAAGCACTTTTAAAACCCACACGCTGGGCCCACGCCCAGAAATTCTAGCTCAGGGGTCTGTGTGGGCATAAGCACAAGGGTTGTCCAGGGCCCCTGCAGGGATGCTGACAGTGCCCTCCATGTAGGGCGCTTCCTCAGGCTGCCCTCTCCCCCATTCGGCTTTTCTCTGACCACGTGCAATGGGGGGGGCAGTGTACCCACAAAATTCATGTACCTCCCGCAACCCCACAATGTGACCTTATTTGGCAGGAGGGCCCTTGCAGGTGTAATCAAGTTAAAATGAGGTCATCCTGGAGTAGGGAGGGCCCCAGATCCAATACGACTATCATCTTTGTGCGAGGGGACACAGAGGCACACACACACTGGGTCAGGTGCAGCTGCAAGGACTGCATGCCGAGGATGGCCAGCGACAGCCCGAGGCCGGAAGAGGCAGGGCAGGAGTCTCCCTGGAGCCTTCGGAGAAAGCACGGCCCTGCTGACACCTTGATTTCACACTCTGGCCTCCAGAGCTGTGGGCACATAAGTTTCTGCGGTCTTATGCGTGCACCCCCCCGCCCCCCCGCTCCGTTAATGGTGACACAGGAAACTTGGATACCACCAGCCACCCTTGTGATTCTGGCCGCGCCTAGGGATGAAGAGTTGGGAAATCCAAGGAGCTCTGTAGCAAAGTACTGGGGGGTGGGGGCGTGGAGGCAGCTACACTGGGGCTCACACACTGGCTGGGGCCTGGGGGGCCTGTGTCTGGGATTAGAAACTGGATTTGGCTCCTGCTCTGGCTCTGAACCTTAAAGTGCTTCCCGCCCCGCCCCCCCCCCCAGCTTTGTCCCCTCAGCTGTAGAATAAAGCTTTTGGCCTAGAAAGGGGGTTCTCATGCCCATGCCCGCCAGTGATGGAGGCACCGGGGGGTGCTATGAGACACAGACTCCTGGGCATGGGGTCATCAGGATGTCTGGAACCCTGGTGGGGGGCAGCGGGCACCCACCTCGCGGGTGGTCTTTCTCCCCGGCCCACAGTCCTGGAAAAGTGCTTTCTGTGTCTGAGCAGCAAAATGCTTCTTTCCTTCATTGGCCTCTGGGACTGAGTTCTGGAACCCTCAGTGTGGACTGCGGACAAAGAGGCCCTGATTGTGGGGGAAGGAAAGAGACCTCTGATTACATTCGAACCACAGCTTCAGCTGCCGGTCAGGCACCTCTGAGAAGGCATCATGTAAATGTACTCATTATCCAGGCAAAGAAATGTGCTAGAAAAACAAAACACATTCGACCCAGTGGGGTCTAAAAGCCAGGTCGAACTTTCTTTATCTAGAACAGACTGTTACCGTGTGATCTCGGTCCATTCTCTCGTTCCTGGATCAAGGTGGCTTTGCCCACTCTCAATATTTACTAATTTTTCCCACACGAGTTGGAGGAAAATTGCAGTTCCTACCTTTCTAAGTTTAGAGGGAGAGAAAGAAATCATAAAGAGAAAGATTAATGCATTTGACCTTGTAAAATCTTTTTTAATCCATTACTAAATGAGGAACCTATCAACAAATCGGGGAAACTGTTAGCAATGCCTACAAAGACAGTCTGACTTTCTAATTGGCCTCTAGAAGAAGAGATCAGTTCTAATGAAAGGCTACTATGAAGTGCGTTTCTTAATATGCAAGTGATATTTGTAAATCAGAAAGATCAAGGCAATTATCTCAGCAGGCACAAGGTAATGGGAATTTTCGAGCACAAGACAGGAAACAAGCAGCTGGCCCGCGGGGAAATGCGCATGCGCCCTAGCGACATAAGGAGACGAACCTCCGCAGATGCCCTGGCTCCTCAGCCTGCCCCTGTCTCAAAGAGGTTTTTAAAAAATTGCAACATTAATTATGAGACTTCAGAAAAGCACTCTTCTCTCATGTGCTGGTGAGATTGTAGGCTGGTACAAGCTTTATGGAAGGCAAGTTGACAACGGACGTGGAAGGCCATAAAAGGTCACACCTTCTAAGTCAGTCTCTATATTGGTGGTGGTTGATTCAAATCAAACACGTGGAGATGCTGATGCAGATATATATGTATGGCAAATATATATTCAACACAGCATTCACATATATATTCTGGAAAAAAACTGGCAGTTTCAGAAATAACTAGTAACTGGGAATTGAGTAAACAGATGATGGGCCGTGCCCTTTAAAACGGGTTTTTCTTGTTGTTGTTGTTGTTTTCTGTTTTTTTTTTTTTTAAAGTAGGCTCCATGCCCAGCATGGAGCCCAATGCGGGGCTTGAACTCACGACCCTGAGATCAAGACCTGAGCTGAGATCAAGAGTCAGATGCTCAAAAGACTGAGCGACCCAGGCGCCCCTTAAACTGTGTTCTTAAAAAATATTTAAAGATTGGGGTGCCTGGTGGCACAGTTGGCTAAGTGCCCTACTCTTGTTTTCAGCTCAGGTCGTGATCTGGGGTCCTGGGATCGAGCCCCACGTCGGGCTCCACACTCAGCATGGAGTCTGCTGGGGGCACGCCCTCTCCCTCTGCTCCTCCACCCATGTGTGCATACTCCCTCCCCCCAACTCTGAAAGAAATAAATCTTTAAAAAATATGTAAAGATATAAGAAACATTTGTAAAATATAGGACAAACGTGCAAGGAAAAATAAGTTACAAGGCAGTGCACGTGTTAAGATTTTTAAATTAAGGATTTTATTTATTAGCCTGCGGAAAAAGAAAACCCACTTGGGATGAATCCAGGTGTTAGCCATGACTGTCTTTGGCTTTGTTGATATGCTCAGTTTAGTAAAGGTGAATAGAATAAAGACAACAGAAAGATCATTGCTATATGTGATTTTTATTTTGGTTCAGGTGCTTGTGTATGTCTTCCAGATTTTCTACAATAAACATGCATTGTTTTTATTTTTAAAAATATGTGAAATTCTTCATCTTTGTCCAGTTCCTTCTTTGTTCTGCTTTGCTTGATGGGTGTGAGCTCAGGTGGGCCTTAAATGCAGATTTGGAATATTTGAGGGACAATGGGGCGTGGAAACAGACCTACTTGCCGTTGACTGGCAGAATAAACTGTGAAGGCCTCTTCCCGGTCCAGTCCGCCTCCCCCGCCACGGACCAAAGGCACTTCGGTGCAGCAGTGCCATGCAGGGGCCGCTTCCGGGCCGGGCTCAGTCCTGGCCTCCACCCCCACTCCCACCAGCTTCATTCTGCTCCACAAGTTGGGTTTTCCGGAAATACATGCGAATAAAGGGCTCTGTGGATTTCAATCGTGCGATACTGCGATTTATAGTAGACATAGAGGATTTATGCCTGGAGCAGAGCTCCTCCAACCTTTGGAATTTCCCACGTGAGGGGAGCAATCGAGGTGTCCTTGGTTGTGTGGAGGTGACTTTTGGAAAGCCCCGAGGTCACCTACGGGTGGGGCTAGCCGACCCTGGCATCAGAAGGAGGGGAATCTTCAGTCTCAGCCCCTGACTTCCGGGAGTTCAGGCACCGGCGCAGTGACGTAAGCTCGCGCGCCGACGTAGCACGGCCTTCCGGAACGTCGACAGGACGGTGTCGCGGGCACGCTACGATGGCGCCCGCACCGGTCGTACCTTCCCGCAGAGTCAGCTTTCTTCGGTCAACAAGCAAGGCTGACGTAATCATAGAGCCGGTTCAGGATTCCAAACGCAATGACGTTTCGCTACACGTGTCACGTGGCTTCATTCACGCCCCGCAGAGCAAAGCGCAAGACAAAGTGACTCGACGGGAGACCACCAAGGTAAGAAGTTGAGGAGCCGAACTCGGCGTCCGTCTGTGAGCGCGCGGTTGGGAGGAGGCCTCGGTCAGGCCCGGGTCGGCTTTCCCTGCTGCGTGCTGCGTTCCAGCCAGGGAGCAGCTGTGCTCTTCAGAGATGAGTGGGCGGAGGCTTCGTGCGGTTGTCCTGGTGAGGCGCTCAGACGTGCGAGGGTCAGCGTCTGGGGAGTCTGTCTGCTGCAAGAGTCCTTCCTTTTCGAGAGTCTAATCGGTCTTGGGCCTTCGCAGGCCTCCTCTGGTTCGTGATTGTCAGCTCTTGGTTCTTCCGGGTTCTCTTGGCCTTGCTGGTTATCAGTTCTGGGTGCCTCCAACCTGTGCTGCTTTTGGGTATCTGGTCTTGGTTCCCGCGAACGCCCTTGCCTGCTTATGTCACTGCCGGGCGTGAGTGACTCCACCCTGCTCTCTCCAGCGGGTCTCGGGGAGCTTCTGGTGGGGGTGCCGGGAGGGTGGTGCCCCCGGAGCGGGCATGGAAGCATCGTGTCCCTCCCCCTCGTACCTCACCGGGTGCATCTCTCCTATCTGGCTGTTGCTGAGCTACAGCCCATCCTAAGGAACCCGTGATCTAGTAGGAAATATTTCTCTGAGTTCTGCGAGCCGCTCTAGCAAATTAATCCAGCCCGCAGAGGGGGTCCCCGGAACCTCTGACCTACCTATAGCCATTCAGCCAGAAGCACAGGTGACAAGCTGGACACGCAGCTGGCCTCCAGAGTCAGGGAGGGGCAGCCTTGTGGGACTGAGCCTCCCCACCCCCGCTGCGGGGTCTGATGCTGCCTCCCAGTAGACAGTTGCGTTCACTGCTCAGTGGTGTGTAAAACTGCACGTTATAAGCCCTTTGGAAAGTGTTGCTTTGGGGCATTAATCCATCTTTGATGCAGCAAGGAACAAAGCTGAGCCTCTCAAATGGAATCGATGTTACCAGGCTAAGAACCTAGAACACGGGGTTGGGGAACATAGTCCGAGGCCACATCGATGGAGGAGGTGCTGCTCTGTCCATTAGGAAGGGCTGCTCTTGATTCTCACAGCAGCCTTGGGGACAGGGACTCCGGTTATTCCCACTTTATGGATGAGGAAACTGAGACCAGAGTTGTCCAGTAGATATGGTGGAGCCAGGATTCAGACCCAAGGCTGACATCAGCATCCCTGCATGTAACTGGCCTACTGACTGATTCATATTGGTGAGCGTCAGGACCTGGCAGGGGTTGCTCTGCTGATCCCTGGGTAAGGCTACCTGGCTGTGGACAGATGGCTGAACTTGGGAGAACCAGGTTCCCTGGAACCATGAGTTGGGGCCCTTCCTGGGAAGGTGTGAATACCTGCTCAGGTGTAGTGGGTTGACTCGTAGCTCCCCAAAAGACATGCCCACATCCTGACCCCAGATTCTGTGAATGTGGCCTTACAGAAGAAGGGTCCTTGCAGATGTAACTAAGCTAAGGACCTCAAAGTGAGATCATCCTGGCTTATCCAAACGGTCCCTGAATCCGTGATAACTGTCCTTGTAAGAGACACACAAAGGAGAGACGCACGGGGAGGGTGAGGACAGAGGCAGAGACTTGAGGACGTGGCCACGCCCAGGGGGCGCCTGGAGCCCCCAGGAGCTGGAAGAGCCAAGGAAGGACCCTCCCCCGGATCCTTTGAAGGAAGTGTGGGGACCCTGATGGCACCTTGATCTCAGACTCTGGCCTCCAGAAGTGAGAGAGCGTACATTTCTGTTGTTTAAAGCCACCACCTCGTGATCTTCGGTAACAGCAGCCCAGGACATGAATATAGAGGAGATCCAGTAAGGCAGTTCTTGTACCTAGCTGTGTTGCTCTGGGCCAGATCTTGGTGTCCGAGGAAGAAGTTCAGTCTGCGTAGAGGGTCGCCAGCAAAACCTCCCGCACGGGATTCACAGCCTCCCTGAGCCCTGCCTGCCCAGATCTAGAAATAGCTCTGGCCGCGGCGCCCTTTTTTGGTTAATGGATTGGGCTCGCGGTGCCTGCCACTTTAGTAGCTTCACCAGCCGGGAGGCCGCGGGGAGCCTGGCTCCTTCCCTCCCTGCCCCTTCTTATCATGATGGATTGCCGCTCGGGAGTGAGATGGAAACTGAAAAATGCTTTGCCCTGCACAGCTCTGGGCTGCGCCCTGCTAGTTGTACTCACAAATCCAGGGTCGTAAACTTTTAAAAATAGGCACAGGGCTGCCAGTGTCGTTACATGAGTCTGATTTATTTGAGATGCACTGTCATTGTTGTAGATGGTTCTGGAACTTGCCGAAAGGACCCTACTGGTTGTGACAATCATTCAGTTTTGCCCCCAGCTCTTTGTATTCCTCCCTGGCTGTTAGTTTTCTTCCCTGCAAGGAGATGGTGAGATTCCTGAGGACTTTCTGGGGACCCTCCATGGAAGGCAAACATCTGGCGCTCTGGAAATGCTTCCCTGATGGTGCGAGCTGAAGGGGTAACAGCCTCTGTATTGAGGCGGCTTGAGGGGAGCCGGTTGGGCTGAGGACAGAGCAGCCGCCTCAAATGTGTTTGTACTGAGCGCGTCAGAACAAAAAGCCTCCGTAAAAGCAGATTTTCAAAAAACCCGAAACGAGCAAAAGGGAGGTGAGGCATGTGCCACCCTAAGAATGCTGCTCTTAAAAGTATATTTAGCCAATACTATTCAGATAATAGTGGAAAATAAAATTTGCCAAGGACTCAGCTGACCCTTTTACAGCTGAAATCAGATCCGCTGAGCAAAGTGGAGATGCAGAGAGGTTTCTTTACTGTCCTTGTTTCTTCTTTTATTGAGGCAAGAAAATGTGGAGACAAACATTAAAAAGAAGGCATCACTCATTGTCCCACTGCTCCGGGAGAGTACCTGCTACACTTGGGAGGCAGCTGTCTTCCAGGCCCTTGGTCGTCGTGTCTCGCGTCCACCCAAAGTCTGGTCCACGTTCTGTGTGGCTGTTTATAGGCCTGCCCCCACTCCGTGTCTCGTGAACCTTTTGGGATGCATTACGTATTTGCTGGCATCATTTTAAATGAACAGGGTTCTGTTATATGGCTGTGTCATAATTCACCCAACCAGCCCCCTGTGGGTACATGTGTGACATAATAATCTGATTAAGGGCTAGTTTTGTTGAGGGTTTGAGCAAGAGGCAGATTCTTTTTCCTTTACCCCAGTACACAGGCCACACTTGCCACCAGTGTTTGTCCTCCTGCTGGGATGAGATGTGGTTGGCAGGGAATGTGGTTAAGTTCAGGCTGTCATTTCAGACCTTCCCAGGCAGGGTTCGGAGCATGCTGATGACAGAGAGGGATGTGGAGCCAATCCAACATCTCATGGGCCTCTAGGAAACTGGAACATTCTTTATCTGACTAGAGGAGGAACAGCATTTCCAAAAGGATGTTCCTGAGGGTGCAGCAAAAGCCTTGAACAGTCTGTCCTAGAGCCTTGGCCACCAGCCTCACCCCCCATGGAGTGTATCATTCAGGACTTGCATTTGGAAGCTGCTAACAGAAATCCCCCTATAGTGGCTTCAACACGCTTGGTATATTATTTCTCTCAAGTGTTGAGAAGTCCCAAGGTGGCAGCAGCTGGTCCAGCACAAGACTGTCAGAACGGAGATCTTCCCGATTTTCTCTGACTTTGTTTTATTGGTGTCTCATGGCATCGGGATGGCTGCCCCTTCTTCACCATTGCATCTGTGGTCCAGGCGGAACAAAGGGAGAAAATGAAGGACAAGTAGAGAGATTCTGTCCTATTCCACTGAGACTCTGCTTGCAACTCATTGGCCCAAATTGTGTCACCCAATCACACCCATCTGCGGAGGAAGGATTTCCCTTTCTTTCTTTCTTTCTTTCTTTCTTTCTTTCTTTCTTTCTTTTTCTTTCTTTCTTCCTTTCTTTCAAAGATTTATTTATTTACTTTTAGAGACAGAAAGTGAGCACCTGTGCAGGGTGAGAGAGAGAGAGAGAGAGAATCTCTCTGAGAAAGAGAGAAAGAGAATCTCAAGCTGATTCCCCGCTAAGCATGGAGCCCGCCACCAGGCTCAATCCCAGGACACTGAGATCATGACCTGAGCAAAAACCAAGAGTCGGATGCTTAACCGACTGAGCCATCCACGTGCCCCTGGAGTAAGGATTTCTAAACTCGTATCTTCGGGAAGCCCCCGAGTGTCCCCGCTGCATGCTATGACATCTTTTCTTGTGGCTGGAAAATAAACGGTATCTAAAAAAAAAAAAAAAAAAAAGCTAAACCAAAACAACAAGAGTAGCTTTTTCCAGAGCTTTCCCTCCATGGTGACAGGGACCCCCTGATTCCAGTGAGGGGTCGTCTGAAGGGCAGGGCTGTTGTCAGGGGCGCAGGTGGGCAGCGAGGGGCAGGGGGTGTACTCATGAAGAAAATGTCCAGCCCAGGGCCCCTTCTACCTCGGTGGTGCCTCCCCAGCTGCACGGACGGTCATGATTCTGGTTCGTGGGTATCCCTACTATTAGATTTGTTTAAGTCCCTTCGACTTTTACTGAAATATAGGAATCAGCAGGTATTGGGTGCTGGAGACCTGTCAGCACCCACCCAAGGCTTTCCCCAGTCAGAGGGAGGGAGAAGACAAGGAGAGGGCACTTTGTGAGCCAACATGAGAGATACCCCATTGCCTGGGGGCCGTGGCATCCCCACCCAGACACCCTGTGTCCCTGGGGCCGCCCCTCTGGAGATTCACTGCAGGAAAACTGTCTTTCCTTGAGCAAACTGTTTCTCTAAACAATTGCACTTTCTTATACTCTGGACTTTTCTCTCTTGCTCTGCAGTCATCCCTTGGCCCAGTACATCTGACCTGAGACCGAGTTCTAGATAATAGAAGTCTTCGAAAACATCGTACAAGCCCACTTACACACAACTGTTCTCATTACCCCCACTCCCGATCAAACGCATATTCCTGCAAGAGAAACTACTCTGGCTCAGTTAAGTCGCTGGCCCGGCCCCTGTAGAGATTTGGGTTCAAGACCCCTGGTCTACAGAACAGACAGTCTTTGAAAAACACCCCTCATGTGCACATGTACATACTGACCCCCATTATTGCCTCTGAGCCCACAGTCGCTTCTCTACTGGAACCCCTGTCTCCCTCCCACTCACTGACCCCCACATCTTGGCTTGTCTTGTTTTCCACCCATTGTCCTCAGCCACCTCGTCTGGTCCCCACTCGAGAGCCAAGGCCAATGGATGTCCACAAAGGGAGTGGCGGGAGGGGCAGCACGGAGGGCCCCGTGCTGGTTGTGCTAACTGCCTTAACGAGAGACCACAGACTGGGGGTCCAGCAGCAGACCTTAACTCTCCCATGGTCTGGAGGCCGGAAGTCTGAGATCAGGGGGCCGGCATGACTGGCACCTTGTGAGGCCATGAGGGAGACTCTGCCAGGCCTCTGCCCGGCTCCTGTTGGCTTGCTGGCAATCCTTGGTGTCCATCGGCTTGTAGAAGGATCACCCTGGTGTCTGACTTCATCTCCATGTGGTGATCTCCCCATGTGCATGTCTGTGTCCAAATTTCTCCCCCTTGGAGAAATTTGCTCTAGTGTGACCTCATCTTAACCTAACTAATTACATGTATGCAACAATCTTTAAATCTTTAAGCTTGCAACTTCAATTTATGAATTTTGGGGGGACATAATCCAACCCATACCAGCACTCTTGCCAGATTGGAGAGTCATGGAAGGCAACATTCAACCTGTGAAGTGGGCAGGAGTTGGCTTAGCTAAAGAAGAGGTGAAGAATGGGGCGCCTAGGTGGCTCAGCTGGTTGAGCACCTGACTTTTGATTTTGGCTTAGGTCATGATCTCAGGGTTGTGGGATGGAGCCCCGCGTCGGGCTCTACACTGGGCGTGGAGCCTGCTTGAGATTCTCTATCTCCCTCTCCTGCTTCTCCCATTCCCACTCTCCTTCTAAAATAAATACATAAATCTTTAAAAAAAAGGGGGGGGGCGGTGCAGAGAGGTGAAGAGTATCTGCCAGGCAGAAGGGACAGCACAGGCAAAGGTCCTGAGGATGCAGAGAAGACAAGCCATGCCTTTTGGAATGAGCAGGATCAGAAATGCTTGGGTCAGGGGTGGGGGTGCTGAGTCCTGAGAGGTAACCAGTATACATAAGTTGTGCATGCAGTGTGGTCTTGTCTGTAAATTCATAGACATGTTTGTGTATACCCAGGGCAGAAGGAAAGATGTCAGAATGTTCCCAGGGCCATCCCTGGGTGGTGCTGGGCCAGAACTGAGGGCTCAGGGGTTGCTGGGAAGCTAGGTCTGGTTCTCTAGACCATGTCGCTCCCATGAGGATGCATTTCCCAGTGCGGAACGGTCTGGGCTGAGCAATTATGAAAACTTTTAAAGGCTTATGCGGCAACCCTTCCAGAATGTCTCACTGCAGCCCTCCTCGTAAACAGATTGTAAAGACGCAATCAGCCCAGAGCCACTCTGCTGTGATAATCTGATGTAAGCCAGGCACTGATTTATATGCGCTAGTCCAAACAAACATACCTGTAGACCATCAAACTGGAATTTCTTCCATACTTTCCTCTTATGCATTAAGGAACTGCTTTTATTTCTCTTTTGCCGGAGGGAAGTGATATATTTACTCTGCGGAAGAAGAAAAGCTGTGTGCAGGATGCTAGGTAAAGAGCCGTGAGGAGAGCTGTAGGCTGGCTGGGGGTTACCATGCCTCTGTGGACGGGGCCAACTCAGAATGGAGGAGCCAGGCAGTTCATTTCATGGTTAGGCTCAAAACTACCTACATGGCCAGGCGCTGCTCTGAGACCTCCAGAAGCATTCGTCGGGGGACCCTCGCATCCCTGCTCAGAGACGAGTACATTGAGGCCAGGGAGGAGCATCCATTTCCCCCAGTAGACAGCTGGATTTGGGTTTGCTCTCTGCCTCCCCCTCCTACCACTCTTGAGCTCTTAAGGTTTGGGTCTGGATTCGCCTTCTTCGTCTTGGCTGGGGAGAGCATCTGAATTAACACATTGCCTCTCCCTTGGACCAGCTTCTCCTTCCCCTCATCTGCCTCATGCTCTTCCTCCTTGTTCTGCTCCTCCTCCTCCACCCCACCCCTCCTTCTGCTCCTCCCCTGCTCCCTCCCCTTCAGGTAACACTCCTGCAGTGATCCTGGGTAGCACACCATTGACTCTAGTGCCCCGTCACTCCCGTGTCCACGGTCTTTGTCATGTGACATTACAGTTCCCCCGCACCAAAGGGACAGGATGTATTTACCCTCCTCTTAACTTTGAGTTCATCCCATGTGTTGTGATTTGGACATGGAATGAGGTAGAAGGGACCACGTGCCACTTCTGAGCCCAGGCCTTGCTGTTCTCCCGTTCCTCTGCCGTGGCTGTGAGCGCCCACACCCAGACTGGGCCACTCGTCCCAGAAGGAGGATGAGGGCCACGTGGAGCAGAGCCACGCCAGCCGACACCCGCCTGGTCAACCAGCTCTCACCCAGCCCTGAACTTGGGAGCTAAACAGATGCCTGTTGTGGCAGGCTGCTAAGAATTGGTAGTTTGTTACACGGTATTTGTGAGCCACAGGTCACTCCCACAAGGTTCCTGTAAAAATTTGACAGATACAGAGAAGTGTAAATGAGACAAAGTCATCTGCAGTTTTGCCACCCAGAGAGAGTCTCTGTGAACATTTAGAGATCTTTTCTTCTGCTGTTTTGCCCTGGGTATACACAAACGTGTCTACGAGTTTACCAATGAGACCACACTGCACGCACGTCTTATGGACACCCGTTACCACTTAAGACTCCACAGCGTCCCCCCAAACTTTTTTGTCCCTGCTCATTCCAGAAGGCACGTCTTGTCTTCTGTCCATCCTCAGGACTTGGCACGTGCTGTCCCTTCTTCCTGGAACACTCCTGCCCTCTTCTTTGGCCGAGCCAACTCCTGCCCATCTCTCAGGTCTTACCCTGCCTGAAGATCGCCTCCCTGACCCCCGAGCCAGGATCATGTGTACCCACAGCTCCCTATCCTCATACTTCATTTGTTACCTGCCTGGTGTGTGGCTGGGTGCACATCTGGCCTCTCGCCCAGACCAGGAGCTCTTTGAGGGCAGGACTATGTCTGTCTCGTCTGGCGTCTCCAGGGCAGCACCTGGCACACAATTAATATTTGTGAAATGGAGTCGTAACATGAGACTATAACCTGATGCTGATGTAGCATGAGGCTGTGGGCAGTGCCCCCGTCATTAAAGGCCAGCTTGCTTTTCATTGGAAAGTTGACTAAGCTTTAAGAGATGCTTGGCATTTTACATGCCTAGAAGAAGATATTTCTGCCGGCTTTCTGGAGCTAGAGCTTGAGGAGTGTTCTTCCCCAGATAAACAGCTCTGTGTCTGTGCTCTGTCCTCTCCCACTCCCAGCCATCCTGGTTGCCAACTCTTGCAACCTAGAGCACCTTTCCTCATAGCACTTCTCCTGTTCAATAACCTCCCGTGGCTCCCCAGTTCCCTGGCAGAGTGTGTAGCCAGGCTGATCATGTGGACAGAAGGTACTAAGGGTGTCCTGGTCGAGGTAGGGACCGCAAGGAGAAGAGATGAGGAGGGCTCTCCTTGGCTCCCTTTGGTCACTGGCCCCTGGTCTGGTGTGACCCTGGGCTCCTTGAGAACAGGGACGAGGCCTTTCTTTCTGCCTCACCAGGGCTGAGAGCTCTCTGCAAAGACTTGGTGACTATGTAAATGACTTGCTGCCTCTTAAAGGCTCCTGACCTCTGCAGCTGCCTCTGTGCCAGTGGTCCTACTGTGTGCCCAGGGTCCTGACCACCATGCAGCTGGAGCCCCGGCCTGTGCTTCTCCAGGCCCCCCTGTATCCCGCGTTGGTTTGGAGGAGGAATGGACCTCACTTGCTTTGGTCTGACTCCTCTTTGCTCTTTTTTTTTTTTTTTTTAAGATTTTATTTATTTATTTATTAGAGAGCGAGCGAGAGAGAAACAGCATGAGAGAGGAGAGGGTCAGAGGGAGAAGCAGGCTCCCCGCTGAGCCGGGAGCCCGATGTGGGACTCGATCCCAGGACCCTGGGATCATGACCTGAGCCGAAGGCAGTCGCTTAACCAACTGAGCCACCCAGGCGCCCCTCTTCGCTCTTTAACTGGCAACCCTTAAATCACGGAGTTTGCCTTCCTGGAGGGCAGGTACCATTCTGACTCTGTCCTGTTGGGAGCCCTTTCCAACCCCTGTGTCTCTAGTGTGGCAGGTGTTGGAGGCCCTGTCCTCACCCCTCAGCCTTTGTAGTGTGCTCCAACTGTCACTTGCATGCCTACCGCCCCAGAAAGCTTATTAAAAAGCACATTCCAGTTCTGGGGCGGGGCCTATGCTCTGCATTTCTATCAGGAGGCTGATGCTTCTGCTCCCCAGGTATCTGTTGAGTCCCAGGCTCTGGGCAACTCCCAGCCCCCACTGTCTGTGTATCTATGCTGGGGGGCTTTCCCCCAGACCACACGAGGCTGCTGGGTGCAGCAGGCCAGCTGTGCCGGGGAATGGACAGCCCAAGGAGTGGCCCTCAACGTGGGACTCTGGGAGTTGGCATAAATACCCAGCTCCCCCGCTCTTGAGTTGGTGCTTCTCCCCACAGGAGGGAGTTCTGGTCACCAGTGGGGCAGCTGGTTTGAGAACACCCATTAGGGCCTGTCTCACTGAAATCAACTCCTCAGACTTGGATTCTTGCCAGCTTCTGGAAGCGCTCAGTTGAAGATACTGTTATGGGTCGAATTGTGTCCCCCAAAAGGACATGTTGAAGTCTCAACCCAAAGTTCCTGTGAGTGTAACCTTGTCTGGAAATAGGGTCTTTGCAGATGTGACCAAGTTAAATGAGGTCGTGCTGGAGTAGGGGGCCCTAAATCCGATGCCTCGTGTCCTCCTGAGAAGGGGAGGGGGCCCTAAATCCGATGCCTCGTGTCCTCCTGAGAAGGGGAGGGACAGACATACAGGGAGAGCTCCACGTGACAACAGAGGCAGAGACTGGAGCGATGTGTCCATAAGCCAAGGAGTACAAAGGATCAGCAGCAACACCAGAAGCCAAGAAGAGATGAGCGCGTGCTATTTTCCAGAGCCTTCAGAGGGAGCGCAGCCTGGCCAACAGCTTGGTGTCAGACTTGTGGCATCCAAATCTGTGAGGCAATAGGTTTCTGCTGTTCTAATCCATCTGGTTCATGGTTATTTGTTACAGCAGCCCCAAGAGACTAACATGGGCACCAAGCTGTGTGTCCTTGGGCAAGTTACTTAAGCACTCTGAGTTGACTTTCTCATCTGTTACTGCGTTCAATGCTGACCTCATAGGATTGGGGTGAGGCTCAGAGCTGAGGGAGGTAAAGGACCAAACGGTTTTCCTGTTTCACAGGAGCTGTCAGAAAATCCTGTCCTCCTCATCGTCATGGCTTCTGTGTGGTCTGAAGCGTCTGTGGGCTTGGTTTGATCTCTCAAATGACCTGGCCCTTGGAAATGAGGGATTTCTGACCCTCGAATGGGCATTTTCAAACCCTGCTGGTGCAAGGGTCACATGGTGGAAATATGATTATAAGGATCAGACACCTAAAAATATAGCTAGCGCTTGTTCCAGTCTTCATATCTGAGGCATTTGTGCAAAGATGAAAATAACATGTGTGTGCAGACATTTCACCTGGGGCACTGAGCGTGTCCGGGTTTGTGCAGCCTCAAATGAAACAGACAGTTCACAACAACAGAACAGAATTTTTAACTTGGGCAAGAAAGGCCTAAAACAGAGGAGTGGTTAAGTATGGGGTTGGCTTATTGTTTAGACCAGAGGCTGGGAAACGTTTTTTTGTAAAGGATGAAATAGTAAATACTTTAGTCTTTTCGGGCCATACAATTTCCATTGCAACTATTCTACTCCATGGTTGTTGTGCAAAACCAGCCATAGGCCATATGTAAACAAACAGGTGCATGCCAGTAAAACTTTATTTACAAAAAACAGGTGGTGGGCCACATTTGTCCCACAGGCAATAGCATGCTGGCTCCAGTTATCAACAGGCTATTAGCAAACCACCAAAAGTAATGGAGTAAGAGCAACCTACTGTCCCCTGGCAGGGGGGTGGTCACCCAGTCCAAGTTTTGGGGCTGTCTGGGTTTAGGTTCCCCCAGAAGTACACCTTGATGTACGGATTTGAGTACAGGGAGTATATTTGGGAGGTGACCATAAGGAGCAGAAATGGGAGCTGGGGCAGTGGGACAGGGAAGGGAGTGGTGAGTAAAAGGAACATTATCAAGAATGTCACCACTGTGACTCCCGGGGCTCAGTGCACCTGGGACCCTGGGGGGCAGTGTTGGCCCCGCTCCAGAGCTCTGCCACCAGCTCACGCATGATACCCCTCTCCCTTGCCATGGAGGGCTGCTTGGGGGAGGGGAGGGGTCACTGCAGCACTTGTGTTTGCCCTGTTTGTAGACAAGCTTGTCCCTAGAAAGGCAACCTTGGGTGTGGGGCGTGGTGGGTCCTGGTTGGAGGATTTACAGGGGCAGACAGGAAAGACGTCCGTGCCGGATTCAGCAAGAGAAAAAGGAAGCTCTGGGGGAAACATGCCCGTATGATGCTGCTTCTGTCCAAATAAGTAATATGCAGTATGTTTCTACCTGAACAGAAAAAGTACGTGGGGCGCTTGCACACACACTGCTGAGCAAGCAGCATGCGGGTGTGGGGGCAGGGGGCACAGAGAGGCGTTCGCTTCGATGTTGCTCACGTTGACATCCTTTGTGTTGTTACAGACAGCACATGTTGCCCTGGGAAGGTGCGAGTCACTACAAACACACAAAGGATGCCATAGGGAGAAGTAGGGGTTCACAGTGCCAGGTTAGCGTTAAGTAAATAAAGTTAGTGAGGTCGGTTACAAAACATACTCTGTGGAGTATGATTATGTTTTTATATCATTTTGTATGTGTATGAATTATGCGATGTGTGTATATGTATATATGTGCCTGCCTATCTGTCCGTCTGTCAGTCTGTCCATCCGTCTGTATCATCTGTCAATCTCTCAGTATCTATCACTCAATATCTATCTGTCTATATAGACAGATAGAGGGCTTGTTCCCATTATGTACTCAGGCTCGGGATCCATCGATCAAAAAGTATGTTTCTTGTGTTCCCTCCTGCGCACCGGAGGTAGTTGAAGGTGGAGAGGAACAGGGTCTTCCATCCAGCAGGATGTGTGAGATGAGAAGCAGGTGGAGGGTTGAGGGCCAGGAGCCTGCCACAGCATAGTGGCGAGGGAGTCCGGGAGGAGGGGCCAGAGCACTGAGAGGGCTGGACAAGGGCTGGACAGGGGGCTGGAAGGACAGGGGCAGCCTGCTGTAGCCACGCCACTGGACACTGTCACGTGCTTCCTTCACTCAGTGCTCATCCAGTTGAGGGTCCTTTCCGTGCCTTCAACACCTCTAAGGTCCACATACCTCAGGGCCTTTGCACATGCTGGGCCCTCTTATGGGCTGCTCTCTCTCAGCTCATCACTTGGCTGGTTCCTCCTCACCCTTTGGTCTGAGCTCAGTTGCCTGCCCTGGCTGCCCCATCCCCTCCCACGGCCCTGCCCCCAACAGTTACTCTCCCTGTCACACATCCTGTTCATTTTCCTTATAGCTCTAATCACTGGAACGCTCGGTCTCTAGGTTGTTTTATTATCTGCGTTATCTGTGTTCTCTGTCCGCCAGCGAGGGCAATAGCCTGGCCTGTCTAGTTCACAGCTGCACCCCCAGTGCTGGGATGCAGTAGATGCTCAGTAAAGCTTGGTTTCCAGCAGAGGTCTCTGCCCCCCAGGGATAACAGGGCCCCGGGGGTGGGGGGTGTGGTGGGGGTGTTGGGGTCTGAACCATGCAAAGGAAAAGAGCTTGAAAGCGGGTGAGCTGGCCGCATGTTGCTCTTCCTGCTCCAGTTCAAAGTCGGCCCTGCCCCTGGAACTGCCATTACGAGTTTAGATTGTTCCAGAATCCCGCTGCTGACTGTTCAAAAGGCTCCCAGCTGCTATCAGGAAATAGCTCAGGAAGGTCTCCGTTAAACACCAAGAAACTGAGATGCAATCAGCCGGGCTGGAATTCAGCAAAGTGCTGGCTCTGGAGTTTAAAAAAGAGAGAACATGTTTCAGGGCAAAAGGAGGCAAATCTGCCAGCCCAACCCCGTGCTCCTTCCACCTGTCAGGCGAGGGCAGATCCGCTTCCCCGGTCCCACCATTAGTGGCAGGAAGCAGCGGCCTCCAGCCCAGGGTGCAGCGCGTCCTCACGGCAGAGCCTGGGATCCCGCTGCATGTGGACAGGAATGTTCTGTGATTGCTACTTCTTCCTGCTCGTTGGCATCAGCCAGTAATCTCTCAGTTGTGGTCTCGAAGGCCAAACATGAACCAGGATTTTCCATTATGGTTGCAATTTTGGCTTGTAATTTTATCACTCGAACTAAATCCACTTCAGAAATGCCATAAACTAATTGTCACTGAATAAACTGAAACTTTTGAGGAGTTTATAAAAGTGATTTAATGAAAAAAAAAAAAGGAAAATAAAAAACAAATGTTGCCTACAGAACTGTTGGCAAAAAGGTAAAAACTCGCTGTTTCTTTTGAAAGTGTGCCCCCCGGCCCAGCGCAAGCCCTGTCGGCCACGGCCCCAGAGCCCAGCCGAGGGGGGCGCTGCTGGTGCAGGAGCCGGGGAGGAGGGTCAGGGCGTCGGGAGCAAGGGCGTGAGCTGGGTCAGCCGAAAATCAGTGGGCATGGATCAGATCAAACCCTCCTCCAGCAGAATGAGTCTTGTTTCCTTGATTAAAAATACCAATAATAGCAGAGCGAATGTCGGGGTTAAGTAAATGTGAGTTAATTACTAGGCTGTGACCATTTTCACAGTTCCTGAAGCTAAACACTCCAACACCAGCTGTCAGTTTACATTAGGCAATCATTTGCACGACTACCGGTTCGCTGTCTCACCTCCCTCATATTAAGAAACAATATACAAAGGGTATAAAGTGATCAGCTCTGTTTATGCTGAGGAGGAGGGTTGTAATGTCAGCACACAGGAGCGGGGGCCGAGGGAGAAATTGTTCCTGGCTTTTGATGGGCTTCTGCTGATTGTTTATGAATGAAAATCTTTGGATTTTCAACAAGCCAACAATCTGGGAATGGTCAAGCGGAGCAAAGCCCATCAAAGCGTTCCCAGCACGGAACAGGGAGAGAAGAGGGTTTCCTCGGGGGTGTGGCCGGTTGACAAGACAGGGTCTGCAGGACAGACAGGTCCTTCTTGGGTCGAGAGGATCAGGATTTGGGGTCTGTTGAACTCCTGCAAGGAGAATCCAGCTGGGACCCACGAGGGCTGATTCCAGCATTTTCCATGACTGCTTGGGTGGGCTGGAGTGGGGGCAGTTGTGCACTTCTCAGCTTCCTGTTGGCTAAAGAGAGTGGGGTCAGGACACGGGGGTCTACCTCCCACCGTGGCCTCAGAAAAAAAACAAGAACCTCTTGCCTTGAACCCCAGAGATGGCAGGTCTTCTGTTCAAGTGAGACGCAGAGGTGTCAGAAGTCAGCCTGGATTCCAAGAACGGTGGGCTCTCATGGAGAACAGCGTGACAGCAAAAACCGTGGAGAAATGTTTTCTTTAGTTAAGCCTCACAGAATGGGAAGTAAAGAGAAGCAACCGAACTGTCCAGCAACAGATGGACAAACAGAATGTGGCATAGACAGACAATGGAATATTACTCAGCCTTAAACAGGAAGGACATTCTGACACCTGCCACAGCTCGGATGGACCTTGAGGACACTCTGCAGAGTGAGGTAAGCCCATCACAACAGGACCAACACTGTGTTTCCACTCACACGAGGCCCCTGGAGGAGTCAGAGCCACAGAGACGGGAAGTAGATTGGTGGCGGGGAGGTGCTGGGGGAGGGGGTGGGGAGCTGGTGTTTCATGGAGATGGAGCTCCAGTTAGGGGAGATGAGAAAGTTCTGGAAGTGGATGGTGGTGAGGGTTGAATGTACTTCATGTTGCTGAACTGACACTTAAAAATGGCTAAAATGGCAAATTGTAGATTATGTACGCTTTACAACAATAAAAGAAAAATAGTACAAAGTAGGTGTGAAGGTGAGATGAAGTGGTGCATTCAGACAATGCAGGTTTGGTTGGCAAATAGCAAGCACTCGTGTATTTAAATATTCATTATTGTTGTTATTACCAGCACCCTGTAAATTCTTGTGGGTTGCTTTGTGGCGGGGGAGGGGGAGTGCTTACCTTCTGTTACTGATCGAGAGCAGGATGTGTCCAGAGTGGGTCTGAGTAGAAAGGTGGCTCCTGTAATCGCCTTTACAGTGTAAGACTGCAGAACCAGGCCTCTCACAAGCTCAGTATTTGTGGGTACGTTCTCTGCAGCCCCAGGTTGTGGCCCACGGGACCATGTGTTGCCTATTAAAGCCTCCCCACGTGTCACCTCTTACGTTTCCAGTGAGCTAGACCGTCCTCCAAACACTGTGAACGTTCTACCCTCCCCACGACGCCTCGAGGGACAAGACAGGAACCATTTATGGATGAGAGGCAGAGGCTCGCCGGGGCCGTCCCCATCTGGAACACCCTGGTCCCAAAGTAGAAAGCACCTACCATCGGGGTTTCTATCTCGCCGTGGGGCACAGCCTCTTAATGGCCAGGTGTTTTTAATAAAGGGCCACCGATTCTGGCCGTATTGCACAAACACAGGGGAGGTGAGAGAGAATGACTCTGCTCTTTAGATGTCCATCCCCTGAACAGTGCTGATGTCATGGTTTCTGCAAGCAGCTGCTGTAGACACCTTCTGTAGGGACTCACTGCCCCCGGGACTAGACGCGGAACTAGAGCTGTTGCTCACACCATCTCCTTCTCCCTCTCCCTCCCTTTCCCTGTGCCTGGAAGACTGTTTTGGGTGGCTGCCAGGAGAGAGACCCAAGGCTGGGCACCACGTCCAGCTTGTGGTGTGGGAGAGCGAGCATGGGTTTCTTCTTTCTTTCATCAGAATGCACCCACTTTACCTAACGTCCCCAAGAGCGTGCAAAGGCCAGCTTCTCCAAATTCTAAGGAGGCTCCTGAGGTGCAGGACCTGGGGTGCTAAAACCCGGGCAGTCCCAGGCCCACGGGGATGAGCTGGTCACCCAAGCCCCCAGGCTGGGCTTCAGGCGTCTCGAGCTTTCCTCTGGCTCGAAAACAAATCCCTGTGGCCGGCCGCGTCTGGACTGTGATGGGAGCCCCGTCTGCGTAAACATCTAATTGGATATCTGGCAGGTCACGAGGGCATCTGATCTTATCATCTTCTCTGGCAAGCCTGGCTCCACCAAACTAACTCTTATCTGGAAATAAAATAATACAGTTGATGTCCTGACCGTCCACTGCCATCTTGGGCGACCTCCACTCTAATGACTTAATAGGTGTCCTTTGTTAATTACAGGGAGTATTTATCGAGCCAGAGGCATTCTGCTCAAACACAAAGGCACGGATGTATAGCAATCCTGCGCGATGAAGTGAGTTCACAGGCACCCGGCTTTTTTCGTTTCTCTTTCTCTATTTGGCTCTAAGATGGCTCCATTCCCCGCACCCCACCCCTTCCCGGGGCAGGAAAAGTGCATGCCGCTCGCTCGCAAGTGTCTTGACTGCATTTACGTCACCTAAGAATTTTCTTTTTCTGGCTCATTCTCTGGCATCGCCCGGCCGAGAGGCTCCAGGAAAATCGTAAACCCCGATGAATGGCACCGCGGTAACAGCCTGTCCCATTGGAACACGTTTGTGCTTTTTGTCTTGTAATGTCAAAACGAACTTGGCCGGGAAGGGCAGCCACCAGCTGTGTGCGGGTTTGGCTTTCTGAGATTCTGAGAGGGGGAGGGCTGAGTGGGGCCCCCCAAGATCCCTCCATGTCCTCGGGAGAGGCACCTCACCTACCTCTTCATCTCTCACGTCGGGCAGACCCTCATGGAATTGCCCAACATGACAGTGGCTCTGTGAATGCTTCCAGCACTCTCTTTTCCACGCTTGGGGCTGAGCGTGTCACACAGGAAGTCCTGGATAAAGAGGAACCAAGCCCGGCTCTGCCACTGTGTCACTGTGTGACTTTAGGGGAGGCACTCCACCTCTCTGAGCTTCCACATCTGTGAAATGAGGGAAGACTGGACTAGCCAGCAGTTTCTGGGTTTGTCTCATCCCAGGGTCTTATTTTCTATGGAGACCTTCCCAAGATGTGACATGTGTAAAATGGCTAAAGCTGGGCTCTGTTTGGGGCAGACCTGCAGTAGCTCCGCCCCATCTGCTCAGTGCCCCCCGCCCCCTCCTCCCAGGGCTCTGGGGTCTTCTCACCAGTTAATAAACACACCATGAAATGCTCTCTGCAGGGAGTTTCACGCTGGTGATTCTGTGTTCTGACTCTCCAAAGCCAGTTCAGCCCGTCTATCTGCCTGTCTGTCGGACTGTCCCCTTTCTCTGTCTCTCTCTCTCTCTCTCATCCACACATCTATCCCTGCTTTCTCTTTGGCTTGCTCGAGTTCTCTCAGATTTATCTTTATTTGTTCCTGAACCTGAACCTGCCTGAAAAAATCCCCTGGGGACATCGCTCAAACACAGATTTCCAGCCTCAGAGTGTCTGATTCTGGGTCTGGGTGGGGTTTGAGTCCTGCCTCTCTAATGAGCTCTGGGTCATGTTCCTGCACCGCACTCTGGGAATTCCTGACTCTTCTCCTGCATTTGCTGACACAGAGGGTGTCTTCATGTTTGGTTTTAGAAGCTTTTAAAGAAAGCCACGGTGTACAAAACAGAAGTGGTACCATGGATTTCCTAGATGCACTCAGTGTAACGATCAACAATGTGCTGTGTCCAACCTTGAAGTTACTTTCCCCCAGGCTGGGACCTAACAGCATGTGCATCATAGAGTACTCGAATTTATTATTTCTCCCCTTACAGTTGAGGGGGAAGTAAAGCCCTGACTAGTTAGTAAACAAACTAAGTGTTCACGAGCGCCAGGAGCCAGCCAGACCCCAGCCTGCGTACGTATCCCGCAGGATCCCCACACAGGTCCACGCGGGACGAGGACAGAGATGCCCACCCAAGTGTCGTTGATGGTGGTGAGAAGCAGCAGTCCGTCCCTGGAACAGTGGACAGTACAGTGGGGGTGCCCACCGCATGGGCAGTGGTTTGGGACAATGGATTGGGTCCACCCAACACCACAGATAGATCTTAATCCTGTGCTCAGGGGGTAGGGTAAAGGAGAATGACAGAGTTAACACAAGATCGCTGATGCCGACTGTTTGCACACATAGCCTTGTGCAAGGACACACAGACACAAGGAACAGTTGCCTATGTGGCAGGAGGGGATTGGAGAAAAAAAGCAAGGGCTGGGGGTGGGGTCACTGGGACCAGGGAGGAAAATGGCACCCCAGGAGCTGATGGCTGTGATGAACTCAGCTGTCGGCACCGGAGTCAAATTAAAAAAGCCTCAACTAAGAAATGCATAAAAAGGGGGGTAAAGTAAACATTTCTATGTTGGTCATGGGCATCCTTAGACCCAGCAGCCTCTGCCCCTCTCCAGCTCCCTCCTGCCTCTTCTCTTCCACTCCGGACCCCCGCCTGCCCCTCCTGGTGCGTGCAGGGTCCAAAGATAGAAACGAAGCCACACATCAGGGTTTGTCCTGGTTGCCCTTGTCCCCTGGTGGTCTGCAGTGGGTGGGACTGGGTTTCTCCACGGAGTCTGTGGGCGAGCCCAGACCAATAGACCGCCGGTCCATGGACCCACTGCATCAGAATCAGCTAAGGCACTTGACAAAAAACCCTAACTTCCCAGGGCCCGCTGCAAACCCAGCTTTCCGGGGCTGAGGTGAAGGAATCCGGGGTTTCTTTTCTGTTTGTTTAAGTTTTCCTAAGTTTTCGGGTGTTTGGGATGAAGCTCAAGTTATTTCAAGGAGTGTCGCCCCAACCTGGTCTCCAGGTGCCAGAGCGGGACTCCCGTGCGCCCCCTGGTGGCGAGGACAAAGTGCGCTCAGTGTGCCTGGGCAGGTGGCTGTCTGGTGGATGGAGGGGAAGCTGCCCAGCCCAGTGTATTGCAATGGGCGCTGCCTTGTCTGATCTCATTACCGTTTTCACATGTGCCTGACCTGAGCCCAGAGGAGTGACTTTTACGGTGGGCTTTTAGTCGCCGTGGCCAGACATCAGGGAGGTGGTTTGCCGGAGACCTTTTTCTTCCTATTACTCACATCTGCTCAAGTCTACACGCAGGTCAAGTTCCCTGACCCCTGTCACTGCTCAGAGGCCCATGGAGAGGACATTGGTTTTACCTACAGTGTATTAAGTGGGAAGGGCACTGGCACTGTGTGAGAGAGAGAGAGAGACGGGTGAATTGCTACTACTTTGTTGTATCCAGCAAGTGCAGAGAACCAACACGAGGCAGAACTGTGCTGGGGGCTGGTGTACATCCGTGTATGAACACACGTGGTTCCTGTGGCCTGGGGAACTTGGAGTCAGTCAGGGGGAGAATGGAGTCAAAGAACCACACAAATATGTACTTAAATTTAGAAGGCCTGATGAAATTTAACCTGAGTCCACAGTGAAAGCCAGACTGAGCCCTCTAAAGGTGAGAACAGTGCGTGCTAAGGCCCTGTGGCAGGAAAGGACCTCTCGTGTTGAATGTGGTTGGAGAGGGAGGCAGGGCCAGAGCTGCGTGGCTCGGAGTCCATGGGAAGGGCTGGGGTCAGGTTCTGTGAGTTTCTGTGTCATGGGAGGGGCTTCAGCAAGGAATTGACATAATTCCATTTATATTTCTGTTTTCCCTGATATAACAGATGCACATAATTAAGGAGGATCAAATGGTCCCCAAAACTTTTTCATGGAAAGCCCTGGCATCCTGCTTTACTCCCAACTCATCCCCAGTTCCATTCCCCAGAAGAAGCATTTTGGACATTTTTGGTTTTGTTTGTCATAAGCTCAATGTTTTTATCCTCAAAACAGAGGAGAACATCAGCCATCACTGAATGAATGAGTGAATGAATGAATTCCCACCCCAAGTCCACCAGGCCGGACTCGGGAATGATGTCTTCAGGTTTGGAAGTGTTAGACAGCCAGCCACTTCCATCCCGAGCAGATCCAAGCCTTGCCCGTGCGCCTGTTAGAAAGGGTTCCTGCTGTCTACGGAGGAGTGCTGCCTTCCCTTGGGGGCTGCATGCCAAGAGGGCCGGGGCACCTGGGGAGACACCACAGTTTGAAGGACACTGTCAGCCAGGGGGCCCCTGCCAGGCGAGGCGGATGCAGGCTGGTGGGTGCACTGTCAGTGGGGAGGCAGGCTGCATGGGTGGCAAAGTGGCAAGAGGACATGACCCCAAAGGCCTGGCTGTAGGGGAGGCTCCAGAGGCGGGGGAGGAGGAATGGGAGAGCAAAAGCCAGGGCTTCATTGTCCAGGCCAGCCGTCAGGAAAAGTGACACCGCAGCCGTGTGCCCAGGACTTGTTAGTGTCTCAGTGCTTGCATGCAGCCAGGTGAGTGGCATCGTAGTGCATACTACAGCAGCCCACAGTCCCTGAGCGACCCGGTGCCATACTGAGAGCCTGATGTCACTGCACTGGCTTCATCCCCCCCAGGAGCCTAAGACTGGCATTGCTGTTACCCCTCACCCCTTGGAGGTGGGAAGACCCCAGGCACCCAGAGGAGAGAGCTTGTCCCAGCCTCACAGCCACATGGGCTCCGGGCCCAGCCTGCTAACCGCTGGGGATGATGGAGCCTCGTCAGTGAGCAAAGGGACCCCCAAGCAAACATGGCTGGGGGTGGGGGCTTCATCCCTGCCTGTGACAGACAGACAAGGGGTCAGGGGGTGCTCCCATGCACTTAGCACGTCAACCTGAGGGTGTGTGTGTTTGGGTGGGGTGTGTTCGGTGTTTATCATTTCTTCTCCCAACCCTGTCTTCCCATGGGCTCTCTCCCCTGCAATGTCAGGATGCTTCCAGAATTCCTAAAAGTTTGCAGAATTAGTGCAGGGCACAGAAGAAGAGGGGCTTCTTCAGACTGTCCAGAAAAGAGATTCAACGCTGTGGCCACTTGGAACCCCCAAGCGTGGTGAAAGTGGGCACCTGGCAGAGCCTGGAAGGTCAGTAGGAGGAGTGAAGAGCAAAACTTTCCTCTGGGGGTAGTTCAGTCCAGTGGGCAGATGCTAAGTGGCAGGCCAGCATGCCCCCTGTCCTTGGCCTATATGACCCCTAGCACTCTGAGCCTGCTGGGCCTGGGTGGCACCTGCTCTGAGGTCTGCTTTGGTCCCACTTCCCACCCTAGGACTCCCTGGAAGGTATATAGGATTTGTGTGTAGGGATCCCTAGAGCACAGCTGTCCCTCCAGGCCAGGCGCATCCCCACAGACAGGGAGAGGCACTGGAGGGATGCAGAGGAGTGAGGAGACACCTAGGGAGGGTGGACGGCTCGGCTTCTGGATCCTTCTCCAGTGAATGCTTCGGAGAGGTTCCTGCAGTCTGTCCTTCCTGAAAAAGACTTCACAAAGATCCGGTGTTTGGCTTGTTTCAGACCGGGAGTGGGTGCAGAAACTGAGATAAAGTTGTAAAGAATCCCGGGGTGCTGGGTGGCATTTGCTATTCTCAGGTCCTGTGCATGAAGCCTTGTGCTGCAAGGGCCAGCCAATGTGTGCTGTGGACCTTTTGTCTCAGCGACATTAGCAGCGGGAAACCTGACAGGAAAACACATTTCCCAGGAGAATGCCTATTTATGGTTGTCGGAAAGGGCAGGGACCAGCCCAGAGTGTGAGCTGACAGCAGAGTGGAGGGAGGGAGAGGCAGGAAGAGGATGATTCATCTCTCCATCCTTCCATCCATCCTTCCACCCACCCACCCATCCATCCACCTATCCATCCACACACCCACCCACACACCTATCCACCTATCCATCCACACATCCATCCATGCATCTATCCATCCATCCATCCATCCACACATCCACACATCCATCTATCCATCCACACATCCACACATCCATCCATCCACGTACCCATCTGTCCATCCATCCATCCAACCATCCA
>NC_058418.1:56381523-56619844 GCF_002201575.2 Neomonachus schauinslandi | reverse complement strand
ATCCATCCATGCATCCATCCACTCATCCATCCACACATCCATCCATCCATACGTACATACTTACATACATACATACATCTATCCATGCATCCCTCCATCCACACATCCATCCATCAGTCCATCCATCCATACATCTATCCACGCATCCCTCCATCCGTGCATCCATCTATCCATGCATGCATGCATGCATGCATCCATCCATCCATCCACCTATCTGTCCATCCATCCATGCGTTCATTCAGCAAATACTTGTGAGCACCTACAGCATCCCAGGCTCTGCTGTATGCGCTGGAGACACCATCAAGGACCCTGTCCCCAGGAGGTTTATATTCCAGTGTGGTAAGACAGATAATAAGTGAACACAGGAGAAAAGGTGCAGCACACACAGGCATTGGGTTCTACGAAGTAAAATCAAGCATCATGAACAGGGTAGTGAGTGTGCATGGTGCTGTTTTAAGTAGGACTGTCCGCTGTGGGCTCTGATCAGGTGTCATTTGATTCGGAAGAGAGGGTCTCTGGTGCCCGGGTCTCTGCACTACTTGTGGAGAGTGGGTGCAGAGACAGCTCCATGACTGGGGACAGCAAGGAGGCCCGAGTGTAGGGAGAAAGTGTGTGGTTGGGGGGGGGGGGGGGGGGGGGGGGGGAAGTGACAGATGGACCAGGGAGGGCAAGGGCCAGTTCATGGGGCCAGACCATTTTAAGGAGCTTGGATTGTATCGTGCCGAGTGAGGTCTAAAGAAGCCGGTTGTCTCTTGCATGAGAATTCACTCGTGGTGGGCAAGGTGCAAGCAGGGAGGCATGTTGAGGGCTGTTGTGATAATCCAGGTGGGGATGGCAGGGTTTGGGGCTCTGCCTGAGGGGAAGCAGGGGAGGATGTGGAGAGGGGGCGGGAGACAGAGGGAGCCTGAGTGGGAGGAGAAATGAGGAGGGAAGAGAGAAGAATGACCCAAAGGTTTTTGGACAGAGCCTGGAAGAAGATGTTGCCCATCAGCTACCATGGGGAAGATTTGGGAAGAAACAAGTTTAGGAGGTTCAGGGCTGGGGTGAGGGCAGTCATGGCCTTGGACTCTCAGGGGACACCTTTCAACCATCTGTTGAGCATGAGGGAAAGTCTGGAAACACAGCCAGGCCTGCGCAGCTGTCCCCACAGGTTCCCAACCAGAGATGCCGATTCCATGTTCCTGCCTGGCCTCCTGCCGGGGATGAGGCACAGCACCCGGGATACATGCCCCCCACGGGCTCTTCCTAACCCCTGTGGCCTGGCTGCAGCCATGAGCTACTACTGGAAGTCCAGGCCTGAGCCTCCCAGGCCCCCACGCCCCGTCTTCCTGCTGCCTGGGCTACCCACTCCTGACCACCAGCATGCTGGCCAAAAGAACTTGTATTTCTTTCTGTAGCATTACATGAGGGTACGGAGTCCCCAAACTGTGGTTGTCCTTTGGCTTCAGCCAGGTAAAATTTGCATTTGCAAAAGGACAGGGAGTGGAGGGCCAACTGGACGTTAAAATATATATGTATTATACTTAAATATATTTCTACATAAATACATCTATTTCTATATTGCACATAAATATATAAGTAGGTATTATGGTACAGTGCATAAATTAGATATATCAGTTATATCATTATTAATTATATAAATGTTACATATCCATATTTTAATGGATATAAACATAATTTTATATAAAGTATATATCACATTTATAAGTTATAATTGTAGTATAAACATTGTATATATTTTATAACTTATAAATATATAAATATATAATATATGTAACAAACTATATATTATATATATTAAAAATAACATTTTATAGAATATAATTATTTGCTATAATGCAAATAATCCATAATAAATGTGTATGATGTATACAAATAAAGATATATAACTTTCAAAGGAGCCCATTCTGCTCCCTCCCTAGAGAGGAAGCCCTGGGAGGGCAGATTTGTGTCTGTCTTACTTTGCTGGCACTTGACCCCCAGCAAGGCTCTTTTAGTAACTGTTGAATGGATGAAAGCCATTTCTTAGCAGGAGGCTGAGACCTCAGAGGCCGAATTCTGTCTGAGCCCAGGCCTGCCTCCTGGTCCCTGGAGGAACCCGTCTCATTCAGTCACAATGCAAAGGTCTTTCCCAGAGTCCCTGTACGAGCTGGTGGGAAAGCACATAAAATGTCCCTCAGGAGGTTTATGAGTTCTGTTAGACTCTGGGGCAAAGCCCCTGAGATAAGAGACTTTTAACATGCAAAGGACTCACTCGGGATGCCTCTCTCCCTGCAAAATGCAGCTCCAGGAGGGAAGGGAACCTCCCCATGTCCCTCCTCCCAGACCCTCCCAGGTCCTGGTTCCCAGAGGCTCTGTGCCCGTTACTGGCAGAGTAGATCTTTACTGAGCCCCGCCCTGGGCTGGGAGCCAGCCAGGGCCTGGGAGTGCACACCAGAAGATAAGGCACTCCCTGTCCCTTCTTCTGGACCCAGGAGCCTGGCAGACCCACCAAGTGACACTGTGTGCCTTTTGTATCTGCTTTGGGAACTTGGGAACTAAGCATCGTGATAGAAAATCACTATGGTAGGAACAGTTTAAAACATCCATGAGAAGAGCACATATTGAAATGTCCAGAAAAATGCTCAGATCACAGGTATGCAGCTTGATGAATTTTCCCCAAATAAGCAAAGCCCTGGGACCATCCCCTGCTGGCCCCAGAGCCCCCGAGTGCCCCTTCCAGCTGTGACTCCCACTCTCTCACCTCCTGATAAGGCTTATCAGGCCTGATGCAGTTGGGGAGGTAGAACTACCATGAGTGATGTGGAGTAACATTTATTACAGGGATTAGACCGTATGTGACTGTGGGAGGGGTTGGGGAGGGTTAGAGACAAGCCCTGCCCAGCCTTCCAGAAGCCTCGGTGCAGTGGGCCAGCGTGGCTTGTGGGGAAGTGGGGAAAGCGGGCTGGCACACATGTGGGGCGTCAGATGGGTACCCCACACAGCGGGTGGAGGAGCCTATGGAGGAGAGTTACTTCTGTGACTGGTGGTCCAGGGGTCACTGGTGGTCAGTGAGGCTGGCAGGTGGGAAGGACGGGGAGGGAGCAGACTGGGTATGACTTTCTTTGGTTCTGCGTTACGTTAGCATTATGTTTGTCCTGCATGTTGCTGTGTGTGGCAAGATGTGTTCGGTCTTGTGTTTGCACAGTATTGTATCACCAGCCATAATTATTCATTCATTCAGCTGTTGAAAGGTATTTAGGCAGTTTCTAGTCATTGGCTGTTACCAACAGTGTGGCCTGACTGTTCCAGCGCTTGTCTCGTGGTGGGCGTACACACACGTTTTTCCTGGGTATAGGCCTGGAGGCGGGCTTCCTGGTGAGGCTCGTATGCAGCTTCAGTAAGTATAGCTGGTTGCATCACTTCATCATTTTTAGACTTGCATGTCTTTATTCAGTCTGCGTCTTGAGTTCACATTTCAACTCTGTTACTTACAAGCCAAGCTCATGCCGGATGCCCCTGGGCATGCACAGGACGAGGGTGAGGGACCCTGCATGTGCGTAAACACGTTGATTTATTGTGACCTTGTTTATGGCCTGCCTCTCCCCTGCCCCTACCTCTCACCCTAGGCGTGAGTTCCATGAGACCAGAGACTGTTAGCAGAATGAAGACCCCTCAGAGATGTCCACGTGCTTGTCCCCAGAGCCTGTGAAGATGCTGCCCTCCATGCAACAGGGCAGTTACAGTTGTGTATGGAATTAAACTGCTAACTGCTAACTTAACTGCTGACTTTAAACTGGGAAATTATGCTGAATTATTTGATGTGCCCGGGGTAACCACAGGATCCTTAAAAGTGGAGAAGGGGACAGGAGAGAGAACATTATGGCAGGGCGAGTGGGCTAGACCTGCTCTCGATATCCGTGAAGGTGGTGGACAGGCCGTGAGCCAGGATGCGGTACCTCTAGAAGCTGGAGAAGTCCAGGAAATAGATTCTCTCCTAGACCCTCCAGAAGGAACCAGCCCTGGAAACACCTTGATTTCCAAGCCAAATTTCCAGTCTCCAGAGTATAAGAGAATACATGTATGATTTAAACCACTGAATCTGTGGTATTTGTTTCAGCAGCCACAGGAAATGGGTCCTGTCTTGTTCCCCTCTGTGTCCCCAGAACCTGGCCCACGGTGGACTTGAGATGAGTGTTTGTTGAATGAATCAGTGCAGGGAAGGGAACTCCGGCTGTGCACCTACAGTGTGCCAGCTACATGGGGTCACAGATACAGCCGGTAAACATGTGGGATGCCCGGGTAAATTTGAATTTTAGATAAACAACAAACCAATTTTTTTTTAAGATTTATCCATTTTTTATTTAGGGGGGAAAGGGCAGAGGGAGAGGGAGAATATTAAGCAGGCTCCACTCCCAGTAGGAAGCCTGAAGCAGGGCTCGAGGTCACGACCCTGAGATCATGACCCTACACTTAACTGACTGAGCCACCCAGGCGCCCCAGCAAACCGTTTTTATAAAAGTATGTACCACGCTATGCCAAAAAAGTCATCCATTGTTTCATCGCAATTCAGATTTGCCTGGGTGTCTTGTCTATAATCAGGAAGCCATATATGCAGTCACTTCCCAGATCGCAAAGTGTGCCCCCAGTTCACAGCTAATTAGGGGCTGACACGAGGCTTGAAGGAAGACACCTTCCACCCTGCTGCTCCTTAGAGTGACAGGCATGAGCCGAACACATGATCTCGGGGCCCCTGCACACCACAGGCAGGACACACCCTCTCCGGGCCGGTCCCCATGTGCTCTGAGGAAGCAGGTCTGAGGGATGACTCCGCTGAGCAAAAGCAGACACCACGCAGCCTCTGTGAGTCTGTGAGGCCAGGTCCCGTCTGGTCACTGAGGAGGACTGATGCGGGGCCCTCGGCCAGACAGCAGAGGCTCCGAAGACCTTGGCCGTGTGTCTCTTCCTGCCAAGCCGCATTCCCCGAGCGGGGTCTAAGGAAACCTGCTAAGGAAACCAGGGGCAAGGGAAGTCCTTCCTTCACGGTCAGCCCAGTGCGCTCTGGGAGCCGAAGCCGCCGGGTTGCACGCTGGACGGGGTCGTGCCATTCTATTTCAGGGAGAACAGTACAAAAATAGGGTCCACGTGGAATTGTCTGTCCCCCACAGCCACTGCCCCTGACGCTCTGCCACCCCGGCTTGTGCAGACGCACAAACACCTCCAGGAAACGCCTGGCCACACGCTCACGTACGCGCACTGACGCACAAAAATAACCTCGGAGGAGAGGACCCAGAGTGGAGCCGGGCTGCTATGGCCCTTACGTGTGTTTCTTTATCGGTGAGGACTCCAGACCACCTCAGGTTTCTCAAAGGACAGAGATCAAGGGGCCTGCCCAAGGTCCTGGAGTACAGTAGCGGCCCCCCTGGGCCCCCAGCTTCAGGCAGTGCTGCCCCCCAGACCACGGTGGCCCGACGCTAGCGAACATTAACGCCTTTGAGCGGGCACAGCACTTCCCAGTGGCCGCCAGCTTCAGAGAGATTGTGGGTTTTGTGAGCTCTACTGCAAATATGATCTTCTTGTACCTGGAGAGGTTACTTTTAAAGTGCTCCCCAAAGAGCAAGGGGAAGGGTGGCCACGGTCAGGCTTCCGGGGGGACAGGGGTGGTGCCCCTCAAGCTGGGAAACGGGAGGGGAGCTGGACGAAAGGACGGGGTGTGGGGGCTGTAGTGAGGTGTGCAGCACTGGGGGGCCATGGGGTGTCACCACTCAGCCTAGGGGAGTGGGCGCTGGCTCCACAGGAGGCCCTCCGCATGCATCCAGCCCCTCAGCCCGGTTCCCAGGTTGCAGAGCAGGTGGAGAGGTGGAGAGCTGACCGGCAGAGACCGACGGAGAATATCCACCACACCGGACACCATCAGAGACCACAGCCTGCCCGTCCCTGTCCTCAGTGGAGGGAGCCCGGGGGCTGTGCGTGTGGGGATCCCGGTCCTGCCGCAGTTCTGCCCTTCTTCCCTGCCTGGCGGCCAGGCTCTCAAACATCATCGTTTCATGGATCCTACATCCTCTGATGTTTTTCACTGTTTCTGATGCAAGGAAATACCTGGTCTCTGCCACTTCACGTTGGTCATCAGAGGAAGCTCAGCGGCTGCCGTCACTACTGCTCCTGGGAGGGGCTCCCCTCCGCTCTCTTAACTTCCTTCTTGTTCACAAACCTTGTCTGCTTGTGACCTTGGCTGCCACGTGTCCGGCGTGTCCTGTCACCACCTCTGTGCTCGGACTTTCAGGCCCCATGCCCACCACCACCTGATTGCCCCTCCGTGTCTCCCACGTTGTGGCCTCCTGGGACCATCTGATTTCATGCCAGTGGCCAACAGCTGTGCCAACAGAGCCTACCCACACAGTCACCTCCACTGACCCTGAGAGGCTGCATGAGCGGGAGGAAGGTGCGTTAAAGGGGAGATTAAGCTGCGGGTAAAGTCACTGAATTAGATTGGACAGAAATCCAGCAATGTTTGGATCCTGCCCTTCCAGATGACCCTCTGCCATCTTTGTCTGTCAAGGAGACTCTTTCCAAATACAAGAGCAAATGTGAGCTCAAACATAACCAGGGTCCAATGATGACCAACTCGAATCTCTGGGAAGCCAGCCTTGGGGCTCGCAGCCAGCCCCAAACCCAGGACGGGATCAGATCCCGTGCTCAGGTGCAGACAGGGATGGGGGCATGGTGCACAACCTCCCAACCAGTCGCTAACCCGCTGAGAATAAAACAAGAGGAGAGCCTCTTGACCAGCGCTGGTGATGTATCTGCAAGTAAAGGTACACTCTAGTATTCAGTCTCAGATTTAGGCAAATCTCTCTCCCCCATCCCAGGCAGCCCTGGACCGACACAGGCCTCCCCTCACAGGTCCTGTCCCTGCAACACTTCCAGCGTGAAGGATTGGAATGGAATGCTGGCTTCCTGTGCACAGCTTCCTCCCAAGAGAAAGAGGAGGTGGCGGGGCTACGCATTCCCAGCTCTTCGCTCCAGCTTCACCCACCCTGGAAGGAAGGGCTGACTGAGAAAGCAGAAAGGCCATGAGTTTTACATAAATGGGCTGCTTCCGTGTGGAAGGAGACATCAGGGTGGGGAGGAGTCATTCTCTCCTGCACAGTAGCAGAACTCACAACTTAAAGGCTTAAACAAGAAGAGAAATTATCTTCCACAGGAACTAGTCTCAAGAGCAGGTGATTCTAACAGTGGTTAATTTAGCTCCTCCATTCTGCCCTTCCTTTCTGCCATCTTCAGCCTGTTGGATTTGTCCTCAGCTAGGACTCTCATGATCATAAAGAGGCTACAGAAGCTTCAGATATCACCTCCTCACACAATATCCAAGAACTGGTGGCACCATTTCCCCCTGTGTCTCTGTACTGGGGAGGAGATCCTGTCCCTATAGGCTCCAGCTGACACCACACCCTTCCCCTCGAGTTGCCAGACTTGGGTCTCATACCTATGTGGAAAGCAAGTGCTTTGGAATGAGCCTGATTGAGTTAGACCAGCAGGGTGGAGGTGGGGGCGCTAAGAGGGGTCAGGTCCTGAACAAAGTCAGGGATCTATTATCAAAGCATAGGAGGGAGGAAGGCACAGAGTCTGGTCATGGGGTAGGGAAGGTAGGGCATATTAAGCAAGAGAACTTGCCCCACAGTGGCTGATTTACCACCTAATCAAACTTCAGAGACAGTTGCAAACCAAATCCTATAAATTGGATCCTTGTCTGCTAGGGGAAATTATGAGAAGACCCTGTGTCACAGTATAAAACTGGACTATGAACGGTAGTAAAAGAAAACATGCACTTCACCAGCAAACATCACATCGGGAAAACGAGACGCTTGGGCCAAACCCATTCCTGCTTTCGCTCCATCAGGGGCACCGCTCCGCACAGCCGGACTGGCTGAGGGGTCAGGAAAAAGTGTTTCTGAGGCTTGAAGCTTCCTGAGGGCAGAAGCTGCCCCAACCGCGCCCACCACGCCCGCCGTGCGGCCCCGTCCACAGCAGGTGCCCCAGAAGCGTGTGCACACTAGGGAAGGGACGCTGGCGGCACCTTCGATTCCTGACAGAGCTCCCCAAAGCGAGGAAAGCATCCCTCCGGACTTTCAGGGTCTTCTGACTTGGTTTGGAACACGGCTCATCTGTCTGGAAAACTTTGTTGCTGATTCAGTGTTCACGAAACTCTCTGGAATGTCAGTTCTGAGGGGAGGGGACAGTTTCCACGGCGACGTAGCTTTCTGGGCCGTGGGCCTTGCTCCAGGCTCGGCCGAGGCAAGGAAACACAGGTGCCATGGCCCAGTGGGGGCGGTGGTCCCAGGGGATGGGCAGCCCACCCGGGTTTGGTCGCTGTTTCGAAGTTCTCATTCATGGTTACGAGGGCGTGGGGGGTGGGGCGGTTGCAGGTCGACTCTCACTAAGATGGGGTGTTCCTGGAAGAGGGGGCCCCTGGGATTAGATCCTGCCTGCTGCACGCATGGCTGTGAGGCCCTAGCAGGGTCCGGCCGCTGGCATGTGTAGGGCTGATGCGAGCTATCCCAGAGATGGCCCTTGGAGGACTACAGGCACTTAGCAAGTGCTAGGCTTGGAGATGTCTCTCCACTCTTCTCCCAGGATAGAGCTGTCATGTCCTTTGAAGACAGCCGTCATCTGCGAAAATCGCCCATCTCTTTGTCTCTGCAACACGCCGTCCAGCAAAGATGTGTCATGTGTTCATTTCCATCTTCCCAATCAGCCAAAGAGAAAACAGATGGTAGGAAGGGAGCCAAATGCTGTATGATCTGTTCTTTCCCCCAAAACATTACGGCATCTTCTTCGCAGGGTGATGTCGGGAGGAGGTCTTGTGCCCTCAACAGCTCAGCTGCCGACTACGCCAGGAATCTGGTCACAGGGGAAACCTCTGGTCCGTTTCCATATGGCTGAGGGACTCCGTGAGGACTCCGTGCCTCATGCCAAGGCTGCCCGGTCCTCCAAATCCAATTACCTGAGATCATCAGCAGCTTTGGACGTGTCCCCGGGTGACTGTTCAAATAATTTGTTGCTGGAAAGCAGACCCATCAGCACGCGGCGCAGTCAACAGCTCGGGGACCTGGATCCTTCAGCCCCGTCCCAGCCTCATTTTGTTAATGGCTGTCACGAGAAATACGGTAACGTGACCAACTACACTGGGGGCCATGGCCATGATGCAGACAATTCTCAGGCTCTGACTCATTCGACCAACTTGGTTGACTTCTGCTGTCCATGGCCCGGTGTCGTTGGAAGGAATAGGATTAAACGCTGTGAAGACTGTAGGGCTAAGCTAGGGTAGCCAGGCCAGTATCTGGGGAACTCCTACCCCCTCCACCTTCACGCATTCAGGGTTCAGGGGTACCTTTGCTTCACATGAGTTGTGATCATGGTAACCCCAGGAGCCTTGGTACGTGGCAGGAAGCCTGGGCCCCACGGTTTCATCAGGCACCTCATGTGACCCCCTCCAAGGGCCATGAGAGTAGGGGTAGGCATCCCCACAGACACAGAAGGAAATGGAGGAGAGGCTTTGTGTTCATGGACTCACACACACAGAGCTCAAAGGCTCGGAAAGGGAGGGAGGCCCCCCCGGGGCTGCAGGTCTGGGGACCCGCTGTCCAACCCAATTCACCACGGTGCTCGTTGCTGCTTCGCTCTTGCTGCAGACGTGCATTTGTCTGTTCGAGATCACTGGCCTGGCCACGCCGATGACCGGAGCCTTTTCAAGTCTAGGAATGAGCATCTGGGTACACCTTAACCCCCAAAACGTGTACATCCTGGATCCCCCCTCAAGCCGTCAGTCTTGTTGAGCAGGGGCTGGGACGCACAGAAGTGGAGAAGTGCGCTGGGAGTGTTGGGCATCGGGGCCAGAGCACCCCAGGGACTGGGAGGGCGTTTTGGGGGGCCTCCCAGGGGAGGAGGCCATGCACACACGCATGTGCACAGCGTGCAAAACCACTGACTGACTAATGGATGGATTTATAAAGCATTTTATTTTTAAATGACTTTGGATCTTCAGAAATTTAAGAAAGGAGTACAGAGAGTTCTGCATGTCCCAGCGTATGTTCCCTTGGGACAGGGACACTGTCTTATGTCACCACAGGATGGCTATCAAAGTGAGGAATCCACCCCTGACACAATACTGTTCTCTCCTTTAGAGAGCTTGTTCGGACATTACCAGTTGTCCCATGAACACCCTTTCAGCCAAAGAAAATAAAAGAAATTATCTATATATGCACACTTTTTCTGGTTTAAGATCTAATCCAGAATCACAGGTTACATTCCGTTGTCCTGTTTCTTTGCTCTCCTTTATTCTGGAACATTCTTCAGACTTTTCCAGTCTTTTCCAGTCTTTCATGAATGTGACATTTTTGAAGAGGGAGGGCCCATTATTTTGTTGAAAGGCTCTCAATTTGCATTTGTCTAATGTTTCCTTGTGATTAGATTCAGTTTATGATTTTTTTGGCAGGAATACCCTGGAGGTGACGTTGTATCCTTGTCTGGGCCTGATATCGGGGGCCCATGACATCATCTGTCCCGTTACTGGTGACAGTAACTGATCACCTGGGTCAGGGAGCACCTCTCCTCTGTAAAGTTACTGTTTCTCCTTGTAAATTATAACTATCTTGTAGAGAGATTCTTTGAGACCATGCAAAAACCCTTCTACTTACGGTATTTCTCCTCCCAGTGTTAGATCCAGGTAATTCTTGCCTGAAATAAGTGTGACAAGGGTGGCTTCTGAATAGTGGTTTACTTTTGTAGCCCATCCTTCCTTCTAAATTTGTAGGGGAAGTTCTACAAGAAAGAGCTTTTCCTCCCCCGCCCCGACTCATGTACTGTATCAACATAGATTGATGAATTCTTATTTTATTCTCTGTGTTATAACCTGTTATCACCAGTACTTATTCTCTTCCTCCAGATGTCCTAGATTTGGCCAGTGGGAACCCCTTCTAGTGACATTGACATGTCCCCATTATTCACGGAGCACTTCCTTGCGTCTGTCACAATGGGATGCTCCAGGCTCATCTTGAACTTTCCCTTGTCCATCTTAGAAGGAGCCCCTCTCCCTCTGCAAATTCTACTCCCTTTTCTCCAGGTATTTCCACCCACCATAACTATTTAAATCATCCGATTCATACCCAGGTACTGTCAGTATTTTCACGCATCTGCTTGCGTGTAAGTGTAAGGCACTCTTCTCAGGAAAAGACCATTGGGAGTACCTAAGAATAAGGTGGGTCCAGACAGGCTTCTCACACTCATGCAGATAATCCAGTGCATGGTTGGCGGTCTAAGGAACATGCTAGCCACCCAGGGTTCTCACTAGCCTGACCAGTTATCTGCCTCCAATTTTCCCTAAGCTCCTGAAGTAAAGCCCAGCTGATAGACAGTCTTATTCTTGCAAGACAGTCATTTGACATGGGGAATGGAGGATTAAAACAACACTGCTCAAAGATGAGGCAAGTGCAGCCCCTAATGCACTAGGGTAAGAATGCTTAATCTCCAGGGAGTGCCCGAAATCCCCAGGATGTGCTTTCAATGCTTTGTTTTGCATTTGGAAGCCTTGATGAACAAAAAGACATAGAAACTACACAAAGATGGGGTTTTGCTGGTGATCTAAGCTGTCTGCCACCAGCCCATAGAGTATCTTTTTTTTTTTTTTTAAGATTTTATTGATTTATTTGACCCAGAGAGAGAGAGAGAAGCAGGCTCCCCGCTGAGCAAGGAGTCTGACGTGGGGCTCGGTCCCAGGACCCCGGGATCATGACCTGAGCCAAAGGCAGCTGCTTAACCAACTGAGCCACCCAGGTGCCCCTCCATAGACTATCTTTATGCAAATTGGGAGAAGATGCTTTTCCCCCTTGGTAAGTACAGCTCTGAGCCTTGTTCAAGTCTTGTGAGTGCAATGTGGGCTACCCACTTGCCCCCTTGGCTAGGCACCTCATACAGTGAACAACCTGCACAACTGTACCCAGCAGCTCACAATCAAGAGGGTCCTGGATGTTTTCTTTCTACCATGAGGAGGTCTACTGACAGCCCACAGAGAATAAAGAGGGCACCTGCATGGTTCAGTGTTAGCATTTAGTTGTGTACAGATGTCAGCTCCTCGAAATTTTTGCTTTCATGAATTACTGTCTCATGAATTACCTTCATGAATTATAGGCTCAACTCTTATTAAAGGAAAACTAGCTTAAGAGGTCTCTTGTGGGGACCTTTGCTTTTGTTTGTACTCGTGAGGTGGTGGCAGGAAAGTAAATTGCGGTCCAGTCTGCAGCCCGCCCGGCCTGAGCAGGTTATTCCCTGAGAGGTAGCCTTTCTGGAGCTGCCGTGATGACCCAGGGGCCAGAGCGCTGAGCAGCTGTACCACTGGGAGTCGGGGGCGTTCCAGGCAAGGCCGTGAGCATCTGAGGACGTGGCCGGGCGCCTCGGAGGGCAGAGCCCCCTGTGAGGAGCGCGTGGAGGGGGAGAAGCAGGGGAGCCTGGAGGCCAGGCAAGAAGGAGGCCGTCCGTCACACACTTGTCTCCCACGGGCATTTTCATGTCCGTTTCACAGAAGGGACTCAGGAAGGAGTAGAGCAACTGCCTCTGGTGAACAGATGATCACTCACCGGTGTAATCGCGGGACTAAGCTCTGTCCAAACTGCAGAGTTTACATTGCTCCTTCCATGGAATGTATTCTTTATTTAGTGATACTACCTCACTTAGCCTCTGCAAGATGCCTACATTTTTGTAGGTAAGGAATATAGGTGTTAGGACTAGGAGCAGGTACATTTAACCAAAACCCCAAAATAATGGTGGTTGTGACATATAAAGGCTTATTTTTCTCTTTAGTCAAACAAGTATAAAAATAGGGAGTCCAGGGTCAATATAGTGGCTCCATGGTTGACAGGGACTCCAATTCCTTTAATCTTCTGCTCTACCACCGTTAGACCTCATGGTTCAAGGTAGTTGCTGGAGCTCCAACCATCATGTTGGTGCTCCAGGCAGCAGGGGGAGAAGGCAATGTTTTACTTGTCTGTTTCTTTCTCAAGGAGCTTTCCCAGCTGTCCTGACCAATAAGATTCACTTACATTTCATTAGCCAACCTAGCTATAGGGGAGGCTGGCAAGTTCCAAGTCCCTTCAGCGAGCACATGACCTCCCCAGGATACACTGTTGCCAAGTGCATTAATCCGGGGGAGGCAAGTGCTGAAACAAAGCTCCAAATCTCAGAGACTTCATAAAGTGAATGTTACTTTGTGCTCTGGTTCCAGTACAGCACAGGGCTCTGCTGGGATGACCACCCTTCTTCCACTGTCCCCTCCCCGGAAGCATGGGGGCAGAGCCAGCCTCCTGCCAAACTTCCTCTGAAGGCTACAATTAGTAGAGCTCTCCAGACAGGGGCAGAAAAGTGCAGCCTCCCCCCATGACCTGAATGGATCATTTGTGGCTCAAATGACAGACAAATGCAATAATTAGGCCTATTTAGTAAAGAGGGGGTGAAAGGTCAAATAGGAGGCCAACTGTCTCCTATTACCGGCCTGGTGGTGACCACGTCGGGTGATGTTTGCACAACAAAGCAAGACTGGCCATCCAGGAGCTTGGCTTCCAGGAGGCCGACGCTGGGCTTGCAGGACCCAGGTTCGGGCCCATCCTTGTGGGACCGCATCGCTGACAAGCCCTGGGGGCTGAGACGCCCTCACCTCCGTGATGGTGCGTCACAGTGGGGTCGGGAGACGGACTCGGGTCATCGCTGGACAGGGCCTCCTCCTGCCCTGCCCTCTGACTCCCCAGCTTATCTCTCTTCTTCTTCTCCCCCCAGAATCTGATTTCACTTTATTTTAACCCAAAGCAGATGATCCGCTGGCTTCTGAGCCTTTTCTTTGCTCCCTGCCTGGGAGGATTTTCTGAAGGTCTCCTGGGCTTGAGGGGTGAGGGGCAGGGGCAGCTGGGTGTGGGCCTGGGACCACGGACACAGGGAACAACAAGTATGTGGCCTCCCTTCCCTCCTCCCTTCCTCCTGCTGCTCCCCTCCCTCCTCCTCTTCTCCCCTACTCCCCATCTTCCTCCCACTCAAGACAGTGGGGACTGGCGTCCTTTTAGATGGCAAAGCCAACAGTGTCCCCCAGGAGCCTCTGCCTCCTGCCTCTTCCTCCTGCCCCCGCAGTGGGTGTCAGAGACGGTGGTGAGGACTCAGCTCAGACCCTCAACAAACACCTTCAGACACCTGGAAAGGTGAACCAGTTCCTGCGCAGCCTGTTTGGGCTTCTCCAATTAGAGGAGAGGACACTGGGCGGGCTGCAACCCCTCCCCACGAGCCCCCTCCCCTCCTCCTGCTCGGCCCAGTGAGGCTTACAGGATGAGCAGAACAGGGCTGGACTCACGGAGCCAGGTGCCAGCCTGCATTTCTCAGAGCCCTGCAGGCAAACCGAGGGGTGTAAATACATTTCCGAATTCCCCCGATAGCTGGGAACTTTGAAGAATGAAAAACCAAACCCCATTCTCCTCCTAGGCCCTTCTTGGATGTAGGATGATGGGTCACATACAGATTCCCTCATCCCCCTGTTGGTTTCATGCTCCCAGAGCCTCTTGAAGGACTCACCATGCCCTAGGGTTGGGGGGAGGGGGAGACATGACTCCACGGAACATGGGTTCACGGGCATCAGAGGGAAATCACCCAGCTCTCTGTGGCTCAGTTTCCCCATCTGTGAAATGCGGGTGACATCAGGGTCTTGTCTCAGGGTTGACATCAGGGTCTTGTCTCAGGGTTGACATCAGAACTGAAGGCAGGCAGCACCCCCAGGGTCCTGATCAGCAGGGACTCCCCATTTCCTTTGTAAAACCTCCACAAGGCCTTCAAGGGACAAGGGTTGCTCCTTCTTGCTTTAGGGACCCCTTGTCAAACCCCTTGGCATTCCCTCCTTTCCTACCTGGTTATTCTTGCTTGAAAAGGTAGATTCAGCTGGGGAGGGGGCAGAGGTGAGGGTCATTGTCCTTGAGGGGAAGACATCATCCGGCTTGGTCACTCAGGAAAAGTGGCCATCCCAACATTCTGCCCCCCTTTGGCCTGGAAGCCAGGAGGCTACCGGCGCCAGGGCAGAGCCCCTGCATCTGGCAGATCCTGTCTCTGAGCTCATGGGGGCTTTGCTGGTGCTTGGGGCCGGGACCACAGGGTGCAGGTAATTTGCTCTTAGACAAATACAGCTTCCTGGTTCTCAGAACAGAAGAATTTTTATTATTATTATTTTTTAAAAGCTTTAGTTTCTTTCCTGCCTGTCACATCAGTGTTTGCAATGCCTGGTAAATTAAAGGTGCAGGGAACAGAGGCCAGGAGGCCTTGGGGCAGTGCCAAGAGAGAAGGAGCACGCAGGAGTCCTGTCTGGGTGTGGGGCCCCAGGCACGGACCAGGAGATGGGGGACATGTGAGATATCCCCGAATCCAGGCGAACCCCCGCCAAGACCTGAGACCCAGACAGGTGGGGGTGAAGGAACAGATGACCAGCGCCCCCCGCCCCTCCCCGGGAGGCTGATGCACTTTGTTGGAAGGAGAGCAGGAAGGAGGCTGCTTTGTTTGTTTGTTTGTGGAGGAGGTCCTTGTGTGCCCTCAAAAACCCCCTTGACTCCACGGGACAAGCCAGGTCCCTTGGGAGGGATTGTTTTTGTTTTATTGTACAAATTAGAGTCCAAGTGTTGAAAGCCACTGACACAGCCCTCGGAAATGAAAACGCTGGAGATAAATTTGACTAAGTGAAAAAAGACCATGTTGTCCAAAAACATGGTGGAATTCAGCTTGAGAGGCACCTGAGACCCTCCTCCAGTCAGCAAGGGCCTGGCCTCCTGCAGAACGTGAAATTCGCTGGAATAAACATTTCTGTCATGCAAAGGTGCAAGATTGCTTTCATGCCTGGCACCAAATTCGCCTCTTGCTCCCAGGGACTGACCTTTAATCCTCGTGTAAAACTGGGAGCTTCTGAGGGCACCCAGGAATCCTCAGATTTGGGCTTCTCTGGGGTGGGAATGGGTGGCGGCTGGGCAGCTGGGTGTGGGGAGGAAGACTCCCACCGCACGTCCGCCAGGAGCCGCATGCGGGGGGCAGGGTGTCAGCACCCTCGCCTGGGCTTGTCCCCGGCTCGCAGGGACGGTCACGGCCACCACACGCCGCCACTCGGGGCTCTCTGTCAGTGTTGGTTCGTGTGTTCAACACGCCCTCCCCGTGATGTCAGCACTGCTGTCCGCGCCACTTCACGGGTGAGGAAACTGAGGCACAGAGAGGCTAGGTCCTGAGGACGCTGGGAAGCCAGGCAGCAAACCGCACCATAGCCTGCGTACCTTCTGGGAGCACATAGGCTCTTCTTTCTGTGCCTAAAACACATTGGTCGGACCCTGACATTGCGGCCTCCACGCTCTGCACCTACAGGAATGGCGGAGGTGTGCCGTCCCACCCGACCAGGGGCACCCAGCGCTGGGGGCCGCCGTGAGCTGAGAGGCGTGCACCGTCCTCACACGGCCCCGTGTGCAGGGTGCGTGTGCAGGCGTGAGAGCGGCCGAGTACAGCCATACCGCAGAAAGACACGGTGGCCCCGTGGAGAAGAGTGTCCCTCACAGAGAAAACCGAACAGCAGGGCTAGGTGACGACGGAGCCAGTGTTTAAGCTGAAGATGTAAAAGGACCATTTCACTGTGGATATCATGAGGCCTGCATGTCGCTTCGCTTGGGAAATCACCCTCTCCAGGATGGAGGCAAAAATAGGAACACTAACCAGGCTACCTACACAGAGATTTTGGTTCCTTGCACAGCGACTGTTGTGTTCTTATCCAAGTCTTGGGAATTGTGACCAAACAACTGGATATTTTTGTCCCCATTTTAAAGATAAGAAAATGAAGGGGGAAGAGGGTGTGCACTGAGTATTAAACCAAGAAGCGGTATCTTGAAGCTCTTGGTCCTTCATTCTGATCAATCACAAGCATTTCCCCCTGTGCCAGTATCTGTTTCCCAGAGAGCATCATATTTCCAGCACAAGATCACTGAAACCAATTAAAACAACGAAGCTGGTACTTCACTCCTCCTTGCTCCTGACCTACTGCAAATCAGATTTACTAAAAATCTGATTTCCACTCTTGTAGTGGGTAAAAAAGAAAACTCTCTTTTCTGTGAGATTTCGGTTTCGGTGCCTAATTAGGTTGGTTCCACCATTATTGCGTTTTAAAAGTAAAACATGATTTTATAATGAACATCGAAACCACAGAGGAGATAAGCAAGAAAGCCGCACAGATGCTCGCATGCCTGGGGTAAGAGGGGAATCCGGTTCGGCAGATGTGCTGGTGTCTGAAGCTGTCCCACACATTCCACGTAGAAAGGTCTGGTCCTTCCCTGCATTTGCTACTCTGTTTGAAAGGAGCATTAGAAGTGGGAGGGCAGGGATGGGTCAAACTAATCAGAACCTTTTCCAGAATCCGACCTTGGCTGTGTGTCTCTTACCCAATTTAAAACATGCTGGGCTGGTTCTCAGCATTTGCCATCTCCCCGCTGTCCCTCTTTCTGGTTTCCACCCTGGTGCAGACAGAGATTGTCTCCAAAGACCTGAGCATGGGTCCTCACCAGAGGAAAGTTTCGGGCCAGCCGCTTTGTATGGCAGATGTTCTGCTCCAGTTTCCCCACAGCTGACCTGCACACCTTATCGAGCTCCGTTCTCTTTGCAAACATGGAGAAAAACCACACTCCAAGGGCTGTGATTACTGTCAAAGGCACAGGGAGTAAGCCACGGTCAGTTAGGCGGGTGGGGAGGGTATGGAAGGGACGGCTCCAGGGTGCCCCAAACACAGGAACGTCACCATTAAAAAAAAAAAAAAATACTACAGCCACCAAATCCCCATGTGGCTCCCTGCCCCTCCCGCTGTCCCTACATCTAGATCAGAGTTTTACAGCCAGAAGTTTAAAACCTTGAGAAAAGGAGAACTTTTCAAATGAAGTACATTAAATATATTGATTTAACTTACTGCAGATCCGTTTTACAATTATCCCATGCACGCATTATCCAATGCAATGGCATTCACTAGCTAATGCTTTCTTTACTTGGCGAACATTCCTTGAGCGCCTGCTGTGTGCTGAACACTGTATTCGGTGCTGGGGATAGAGGAGAATAAAACAAAGACCCCAGCCCCAGTGGAGCTTTGGTGGCGGGCGGGGATGGGGGAAGACTATAAACAAATAAATGGCTTGCTGGATGGTGGAATGTGTTTTGGAGAAAAGGGAGAAGTGAGTAGAGGTGGGGGATGGGCACTCGCAGTTTAAACAGGTCACTGTTCGGAGGTCCTTGCGATTGTGTCTGTGCGCTTTGCAGCAGGTGCTACTGCATGTGCCCATTTCACAGGTAAGGGAACCGAGGCTCGGCAGTCAGCTGAACCGCTATCCTGAGGTCGTCTAGACAGTGTCAGGATTCGGATTTCCATCCAGATTTGCCTGACACCGGTGTCCGGGCTCTTAACCGTTTGTTTACTACTAGTAGGGCATGTTTTCCCCTAACAATTTAACTGGCCTTCTCGCATCGTAGCCAGTCCCCACCCCACCCCCCAGTAGAAATCATTGTCCTTTTTATTGATGAGGGGACAGAGGCCCAGAAAGTCATTTGCCGATATCCCCCCACCCCCTGCCCCTGGCTCTGTCCCACTGGGCCCACCCGTGCATCTGACAGCGAAGGACCCTCCTCTGGCCAGATCATTAAAAAGTGACAGAGTGGCCTCCGACATGATTTGGTCTGCGAAGTGCAGCATGAAGAGGCCAGAAAGCTGAGAGCGTGCACATTTCAATGAAGATTGAGGCGTTTATCGCAGGAAACCACCTTAATTGCTGCTAACATAAACCCTTGCGTGACCGCAGCTATAGATCTTGATTTGTGCCTCGAGACTGGGGGGGCAGAGACGGGGACCAGTCTGCCCAGGATCTTTAGGAGACGGGTGGTGGCCTCTTGGTGTCTGTTCCACTCGTCTGTTTGTTTGTTTTTGTTTTTGTTAAAAAAAAAAAAAAAAGCCAGCATCAAAGTGGGGCTGCTGTTTGACTCCCTGGAGCCCGTCTCTGATGGGCAGGGCTGGCGCGGAGGGAGGCGGTGGCCGCCTTCCCAGAGCCGCCTCCTCCGCAGGGGTGTGCAGGAGGAGCCTGTAGTTGGCAGGATGAGGCTCGCTTGGCTGTGGGAGCCTGCAGCTTTGCTCAGGATGGCTACCCCTTACCTATCCCAGCCTGTGCTTTGAGAAATTTTCCAGGGGGCGCTTTCTTCCTTTTATATATATTCAATGACACTCTCCTTTTTTTTAATTAGGAAAGGAACAGATGCTTGTTTGGCCAAATTCAACCAATATTGATGAATCCAAATAGAAAGCAAGGGGTCTCTTCCTTCATTCCACACTGTTGGCAGACTGGGAAATAATTCTGAGTTTTCCTCTATTTGTTCAAAGCCTTTTATTTTGTGTTTTCCTTACAAAAAGGATTGCTGTGTACATATTGTTCTTCAACTTGCCTTTTCACTTACTTATCAGGGATAACTCTCAAAGTCAGTATGAAAAAGTCGCTTTTTTTCCAACCAGAGTATTGGATTAAGTCCGTGAAACAACCAGTCACTGTCATTTCTTAAAGTTAGTCTTTTCCTTTGAGCAGCAAGACTCCTAGAATTCAACCCATTCCACCTTTTCCTTTGGCTGCCAGGAAGCTCAGTAAAATTCCATTACTAGCTGAAGTCATGAGTTCCCTCCTCTGTTCCCTCCAGGAAGTAGATAATACTACTCCTGCCTTCCACATTGTGACATTAGAGTTACTTTGTACAAGTGTTTACTCTGTGCTTCAGATTACAAGCTTCTTGAAAGCAGGACACGTGTGCTCTTCATCTTTATTTTCTCCGTCCATCCAGTGCCCGGCATATGCACAGTGGATTTTGTTTAATGATTCATTAATGAAGGGACCTGTGATGCCTGGTAACATCTGTTCCTCTATCTTTTCTGCTGGCTTTGTTCTGTTCAAATTTTTCAATTATCCTGGTTTCTATTCTGCTTTGTTTTAAAAGATGTGTTAAATTATTTTGGAAACCCAGGTGGGAGATAAAAATTATGCTTAAAAGTAAAGAGAGAACCATCAAAGCAGTGGAACGAACTGATAAATCAATGCCAAATTATCCCAGAAATTGCACTGGGAAATTCTCCCCGTCACTGTGGCTCCTGATGCTATGGTGGACAGTCTCTCTCCTTCTCATCAAATTTGTCTCCATGGAGACCAATGATGCAAAGCCCAATGATGTCCATTGATGCCCAGTGATGTCCAGTCCTGCTCAGAGATGCCCAGTGATGCCCAGTGATAACCAGTGCTGCTCTAAAATGCCCAATTATGGCCAGTGATGTTCAGCAATGCCCAGAGATGCCCAGTTACGCCCAGTGATGCCCAACAATGTTCAGTGATGCCCAGTAGTGTCCAGTAATGCCCATTGATTCCCAAGGATGCCTGTCATATCCAGTGCTCCCTAGTACTACCCAGTGGTGCCCAGGAATGCCTAATGGTGTCTGATGTTTCCTCTGGTGCCCAGAAATGCCCAGGGATGCCCACTGATGGCCAACTGGAAGGGCCTTCTCCACGGCCCCAGTGCCAGCCCCCTGTGCACACACTTCCCCTACCACAGAACTAGGAAGCTCTTGGTTCAGTCCCATCCCATGTCCCTCAGATCTCCAGCAAGCGCTACAGCCCTCCCTTCCCATGCTCACCATTTGGACAGTTGTCGTTGCTCCAGCCACGTGCGGTCAGCTCTTATGAAGCCCTCCTGACTGATCCATTCAGCTGCCTCCTCAGTCATCCCTGTTGCAGTTCTGGACATCTCCCGGGTCGTGTGGCCAAGAGCCACACACAGAATCCAGGTGCCCTTGCAGCAACCCCAGATGGGGAGTGGTCGAGGGGGCAGCAGCCCTTCCTGGGCCATGGGGCTTCCTCAGCCTTGTCCACACAGCAAAGCCAGGAAGGAGGCGAACTACCAAAGTAACGTTCACCCATGTAGACAGCAGCGTGGAGAATGTTGGCCAGGAAGGAGTCATTTGTCCTCAGTGTCTAGAGAGTTCGGCTGAGTCCTCCTTATTCAGTTGATAGGAGTTCATTGTGGGGAAATGAGACCGCGCATGCGTGCAGAACATCCATGGAGCCAGCCGCAGAAACGGCCCACGTCATCATAGGGCCCCCACCCAGGCTGGGGCAGGGGTGAGCGCGCCATCTGGAGCCAACCTCCTGTGGGTCCGCCTGTCTCTGAGAGAGTCCATCTCCTTCCCCACACCCAGCACAGGTGACGGCCCTACTGCTGGGAAGGTGCGTGGCTCACCGCGTGCCTGTGGCAAGCTGACTACAGTGTGCGTGCTCCTGGCTCCACAAACCACAGTGTAGTGGACTTTTTACGTCAGTAAAGAGTCTCCCTCAAACTGCATTTGATAGCACGTCAGATTCCAGAGGACGGAAGCATGCTATTGAACGTAGTCTGTATTGTTGGACTTTGGGGCTGCGTCCAGCTTTTTTTTGGCTATCACAGAGAGCTTTGGTGGCCGTCTCCACAGCCTTGTCTGCCCACACTTCAGTTACATCCCGAGCATCGGTGCCTGGAAATACACATGAGTGAGTGAGCATACTGCCGAACTACCCTTCTGGAAAGTTCTACACTCATTCACCCTGGCAGTGCAGGTGTGTGTCAGTGACAGCTTTCCGGCTGGATTTCCCCAGTTCACAGGCGCTCGCTCACTCTTCGCTGCACATTAGAACCACATGGGGGGCTTTGAAAATGGAAAATACTTGCAGTAACTCCCCAGGTGATTTTAGGGAGCAGACGGGCCTGAAAACCACCTTTGAGGTAATGCGCTAGCTCACGCATCCCCTTGTCCTCGCAGTCAGTGCGTGTTTGTGGAGCACCCAACGTGAGCCAGGTTCTTTCCTCGGTATTGGGATCAGCACAGTACAAGCCCTGTGCTCATGGGGTTGACACACCAGACTCACATGCTAGACAACAAGCTGATAAATATGCACTCCACTGGGGGGAGAGTTGTTTCTGCGGTCTGCAACACCCAGTCAGGAATGAGCACTCAGTTCTGCTTGGCACTTTGCATTTTATTCCCAATGCTTAGGCCAGTCTGAAACCACCAGCCTGCGGTAAGGGGTGGGCCACATCCTGGAGAAGCGGGCCCCGTGGACTCATTGAGGAAAGAGCCTGCCATTGAAAGAGCAGAAACCCACCAGCTAAGGGAGCAGGGCCCAGGCTATGTGGGGCTGGGTGGCCCGGGATGCCGTCCCTCTCCTCTCCTTCCTAGTGGCCTTCAGAGATGAGGTCCTTCCAGCCACAGACATCCCCCCACACACATACATTGTCACTTGGCCACTGGGAATACTGGGTGGTGGGCAGGTCTCTCTGGGGAGCAGCAAAAGGTCCTCTGCAGCCCTCTGCAGAGCAGTGTGCCAAGGCTGTTCTGACCGGTCCCTCCTTTCCTACCCCTCTCCACCCCTGCTCTTAATTTTTTCTGAGGTCGGCCCAGGATTGATGGCAGCTGTGCTGGGATTCACAGGCCTGGCTGCTGGGTACTTCTCACCACCAGACCAACCCCACGGCAGAAGGACATACATCCTGTTATTATTGGCTGGTTCATTCCGTCCTCCTTCATTCATTTGTACCTCCCTTCATTCATTTATTCCTTTTTCACTGCGGCACCCCCCAGCAACAGGACCAGCCCCTGCTGAAGCTCCCTTAGCAGAGCTGGGGCTGGAACTCTGGCCCAGCACGGTGCTGTGCACGCAGCGGGTGCTTCCTGAACACTGTTGGTTGTTGAATGAATTAACTCCTCTCGTTTGGGCTCTCAGTATTCACTGCACGTCACCATGTGCCGGCGATGGGGCTCAGGCTGGGGATCGAAGAACAACAAAGAGTTTGGTGCCCTGGTGAATGAGGGTGGGAAGGAAGCAGGATCTGCATTAGGACCGTGGCTGTGCAGGGACCTAGGGCCTTGTCAGAATGACATGAAAATTTTGTGAGCCGTCAGTATTAGCAAATGTTTAATTGTTCTCATGGGGAGCAAACAAAGGCACAGTAGTGTTATGGGCTTCCTCAGATTTTAATTACAGAGTTGAAGCACTTCCGTTCAGGAATTTGGAGGAGCAGAGACCATAAGCCACTCAGATAATTTGCGCCGAGTAAAGCTTTCTCTGAAGGAGAACATAGCCCAGCTCTGAGGAAAATCAGCCTTCCTTGAAGCCTAGAGGGGTGTCTGAAGCTGCACTGCACGTTCAGACACGCAGAGCAGCGAGTTAACGAGGTGGTGCCCCCGCTTCGGGCTCAGGGACTCTGCGCTGGAGCTGGGCAGTACACCCCAGGAGTCACAGACCCCAAAGCCCACCCTCAGGGTCGCACTCTGGGAGATACGCCTTGTTGTCAGACCCCCCAGTAGTGCGGAGAGGGAGGAGCGTTTCTAAAAACATTAGTTCTTTCCTTTGAAGTTTGTGAGTCAACTTGTACGCAGAACAATCAAAACGACAGCAAGCCCCACATAGCTGAGCATCAGTCGCAGGTACGAGCTGCATCCCTCGGTTGAAGCAGAAGAGATATTTTGCTAGAGAAAGTTGAGTGTTAATGAAAGCACACAGGTTTATTCTTTTGTCCTTCACATTACTCTCCCATGAGTGAGTGGCTTTTGTGTTTTGGGCCTGGATGGGGTTGCAGAGCCAAGGCCAGGGCTGCCTGGATTTCCCTCATTTGCAGGAGAAACTTTGTGCATTCTCGGAGGTATCTGCGGGGGCCCGGGGCTCGATATTGGTGGCCTGGAGAGTGTGACAGAGACACAGGGGTCGTGGGTCTGGGGGCAGATGCACTGCACCAGATAGGGTAGGGCAGGCTGGCAGAGAGACGAGCAAGAGAGGGGTGTGGAGGGCCAGAAAACTGAAGGGAGCAAGAGAGAGGAGGAGGAACGAAAAGATAAGAGACAAAAAAGAAACAGAGAAAGAAAGAAGTACGCGCACGTGCAGATGGACAGAGATGAGCAGAACAAAAGGCAGAAGGAGAAAAAGATGGAGAGAGATCCAGGCAGAGAAGCGGAGATACAGAGAGACACACACAGACCGAGACACCCCATCCTCATAGTCTCCACCCCATGAGCACAGTCAGTCCGCCCATCCCTACCACGTCTCGCTTTCACGGGCGGCCTGTCTGTGGGCTGCACCCCCTTTTGTTTGAATAGAAAACATGGATGTGACCTTTAGAGATGCAGAACTTCTACATCTGTGTGCCTTCTGAGGAAGCCCCCATGGGCAGCTCCATCCGGGAACATCTCGGCTTGCTCCTCTGGTGCTTCACAAGCAAGGCATGCCTTGACTTCACCTGCACGACTTTCGTGGGGTCCGGGACCCTGGCTCCCCACCCAGAGCCTTGGACGTGAGAAGAGAACCCAGTGCCCCAGCGGTCTTCAACAGGACCGCTCAGGTGGACTCAGGACATAGTTGCCCTGGTATCCCACGTCGGGGTCTCCTGGCACAGCCCCAGACTAGGTCCCAGGGGGTCTCGGGGAGTTACCTGTATATTAGGACACTTTGGGGGTCTTTTCTGGGAGGAGACAGCCATGAGACACCCGTTCTATTGGGCCATTCTTTGCAGGCAGTTAAGAGTGGAGTCAAAGGGTTTGTGGTTTTCGATTGGTTGAATGTAAAGCCAGCATCTGTGGGAAAACCAAGGACATAGTCCTGGGCCACTCCCCGAGGCTCCCCCATGCTGCCACCTCCCCTAGGAGCACTCAGGGTTTTACCCATGGGAATGCCGGAGGCCCAACAAGGCTTGAGAGGCTGTTTAGCTAGAAAATAGAGGTGGGGTACAGACATGGGGGATTCAGCATGGAAGGATTGGGGTGCTCAGGGAGGAGGAGGGAGGGGAGAAGAGGAGGAAGAGGAAGGAAAGGAGGGATGGGGGAGAGATGCTGGGAACAGGAAGAACCAAGAGGATGAAGATGGAGGGGAGGAGAGGCGGAGGGGGGAGGGGGGGCGGGGAGTGGCAGAGATGGGGAGGGAGCTTTCCCTGGAACCTCCCAGAAGCTCACGGCTAGGTGGCATTCGAACAGCTCCACAAACCCTTGGTTAAATGTGCGAAATGAAGGGCTGGGACCTGATATGACTTCCATCCCTTGCAGCCCTGATATTCTAGAATCCCGTGAAATCATTCCATAGCGGGTCATATTCAGGACCGGCGACACCGATGGTTATCGCGCCCTGTGTGCGCACCGCATGTGCAGTAAATGAATATTATTTCATTACAAGAACAAATCATTATTATTGCCCAGTGGAGGGCAAATGGGGCTAAGGATTATTAAAACCATACTTCCGACGGCTATCAGCTCCCGTACGAAGACATTGATCTCTCCTCCCGGGCAGCTAAGCCTGGAGAAATCCGCTTTTAATTACCGATCGGCATTGACTTAATGTAGCATAGCTGTCTTATCACATTTAAAGTACGTTTCTACTTAAGATATTTAATTTAAAGTGATATCCTTAATTTCCTCATGGTTTCCCAAGTTTATGTTAACTGTAACCTGCTAGTTTGCAAATGCACTCCCTCTCTGATTACAAGTCAGATCCCACACTTGTGTCTCCAGTTACTTCAGGGGCGATGCCCGAGCTCAAGGCGTTCATCCCTGCCCTGTCCAGTGTCCTGCGTTTGTATGGCACGATGTGATTTTGAGCACGTGACAGTGACGATGCTGGCTAGCACTGATTGAGCGCCTGCTGTGTGCCAGGCAGGGGGATATGCAACCTCTCACGGAGTCGACCCAACAACCCAGCAGATAGGTGCCATTATATGCCTGTTTACCGACGAGGAGGCCCTGGTCACAAAGCTGGTAGGCAGTAGAACCAGGAGCCTATCCTACATCTGTCCATCTCCTCTAAACATGGTGCCCATCTGGACAGACCTCATGCCAGGGACCCAGCTGGGAGAGGAATGACAGTGGTTACTTGCAGTGCATGGGAAAATTACATGTGCGACCAAAGCGTTACCGCGGGGGTCCCTCGCTCTGAGCCTCGGAGCATGCAGCATTCTGTCCCCACGCCCAGGATGAAGTCACGGTGCAAGGAGGTGATGGTCCATATGGGAAACTCTGACCCCAGGACCTGAGGCTTCCCTGTGCGCCTGTCTCCTGAGGTGACAAGGTGTTCCCATGGTGTCTCTGCCCTTGGGCACTACCGTGAGGCCTGGTTGGAGGGCAGGAGGTGGGCTTGGGTGCTCACCGTGCTTGTTCGGGTCGGAGGGTCAGGTGCAGAGTTTGGCTGCCGGTGGAAGGCCCCAGCCCCACGTGGTGCTGCCACGCAATGCTAAGGCTCTGTCTGTTACGTGAGCAGCCCCGAGAAACCCTCGGTACGAGTTCTGTCTCTGCCTCCTCAGGTGCTTGAAATGAATAAAACCTTTCCCCAAAGGCAGCATGAATCTTACGAATCTGTCACGACTAACCCTTATCATCATTACATTTCAGGGAACGAGCTGCCTCTTTTGAATTCTGTAAGCTTCTGTTACGAGATTAACATAACGGAGGCTTACAGAAATTTTTGTTTTTATTTTGGAGGAGAAAATAAACGGACATTTCCCCCTTAGAAGGGAATGACATTTTAGCCTGACAGCAGAGAGACGACGAACGAAGACCCTGGGGCTGGGCCCCCAGGTTTGAGCCCGGGTGTCCTGGGATAGGCTCTGCACCTGTCCTATGCCTGTCCCTGCACGGGAGGGTTGCGGGAGGTGCTCTGCATGAGTGCGCAGCACGCTCCCTGACACCGCACAATTGTCACCTGAGTGCGAGGTTTACTGTTGCTACTAATTAGTTAAATATCTGCTTTACGCCAGATACCGTCATCAGACACAAGGTCAAAAGCTGAAATTCTCGTATGTTGCTGGTGAGGTTAGAATACGGAACCCTGCCGGAGAAAGCTCCTGGATTCCAGATCATGTACACCCCTCAGATTTGTTAGCGGTCTCAGACACATGGACACATGTCTCTCCCCGCTTTTGGACAACTAATTCAATTTATAATATGAAATTATAGCCCAGATTCGTCCCAAGCATTTAGAAATGAGAACCGGTCATATTTGTTTCATCCATTCTTCCTGAAGCCTCCAGCCACCAATCACTACTGTTCTGTTTGCATCTCAGGATTTTCCAAGAGAACTAACAAAACACTTAATCCTAAGTGACGTCCCCATGTGCTGAGTGGTGTCCATGCCACAGCTCCTTCTGGGATCACAGGAGCTACAAGGCAGCGCCCCATTTTATAGATGAAGATACTGAAGCTTTTGGGACTTTGGCGAACTTGCCAAGGGCACATGCATCCTGGCTATCCATGGGGCCTGGGCCGTGAAGGACGGCATTCGGCTAGCAGGGATAAAACTAATCACCAGAGACCACAAGCCCCGGAGAAGAACATTGCATTGCATGGATGTTTCATGGAGGAAGAGGGACTGAGTCAGTTCTAATTCCGTCAAACACAAAACCACGCAGAACAAACACATGTGACTATTTTAGTCCACCCCTGACTAGGGCAATGTGCATTTTGTAACTCTTTTAAGTGTGCTAAATATGCATTTGTTGCAGATGTACACAACTTTTTTTTTTTTAAAGATTTTATTTATTTAATTGACAGAGAGAGCGTGAGGGGGAACACAAGCAGGGGGAGTGGGAGAGGGAGAAGCAGGCTTCCTGCCGAGCAGGGAGCCCGATACGGGGCTCGATCCCAGGACCCTGGGACCATGACCTGAGCCGAAGGCAGACGCTGAACGACTGAGCCACCCAGGCGCCCCAGATGTACACAACTCTTAAGAGTATCTAGAAGTTTCACTTTTTTGTAATTCTTTGTGATGCATGCGGAGTCTTAGGTTTCAGAGAGGATTTTATAGTTTTTCAGTGTTTTCCAAAATAAGTTTTCCCTGTTGAACGTCAAAGTGAGTGCTAAAAAACAAAACAAAAACAAAAACAAAAAAATGTTTCATGATCTTCCCAGAATTATGGATGGAAGGGATCTGGGATAATTTTGGAGCTGGGTCAGAGGGGATCCCTGTTAATTAAACCCTGGGGCCCGGAAATTCGGGGACCCCTGAAATTTTGGGTGGCGCCTAGGAATGCCTGCTCCCAGACATAGGCCCCACGCTTTCTTTCATCTGTTCTCAGCCCAGCTCATGACTCACACACAGAGTCCAGGGAGGGATGGGGCTCAGCACATCACACAGCACGCCCACCCCAGTGTCACAAGGAAAGGGTCTGGCCACTCCCCTTCCTCTGGTCACCTAGCGGGTTGGTATTTGCAATCCACCAGGAAGTAGGTACTTGGGTTAACAAAAAATGTGTAGTATTTTTGACCTAATTTCAGGAAATCACAAATAACCATTCCAGAGCAGCTATTCTATTTTTTTCCACTGGGAAAGGAAGTTTGCGCACTTTAAAACATTTTTTTTTTATTGTAGAGGAATAGTAAAATAAATTATGGCACATCCATAAGTTGGCATATTGGGCAACCGTTAAAATGATGTTTATAAGGGACCTTTAATGATGTGCGTATGAGATATTGACAAGTGAGGACCGCGTGATACAGAAGTCCTGACACTGGCTTTGTGAAATGGTGCATCGTGTAACACACACACACACATGTGCACACATTCACATGCACATACACGTGTGCACACACATACACGTGCATGCACGCACGTACATGTGTGCACATACCTACACGCATACCGCACGTGCACACGTGCACACATGCACACGCATGCCCACACACACCAGACAGACTGAAGGCGGTTTGCTGCTGTGTTGGCAGCGGGCACTTCTGAGCAGTGAGACTTCGTGTCACTTTGATTTTCCTTTTTAAACTCTCCTAAGTTTTCTCCAAGGAAGGGATATTATATTTACAACAGAAACCGAAGGATTATAATAAAACACTGTCCCTCTAGAACAAAGACTGTTGTATCAGGGTATGAAGAGAAAATTAGTAGTGATCATGTTGTAAGTAGGAAGGTTTCAAAACGCTCTTTAAAAATATAAAGCCAGGGCTTCAAGTTTAATTCAGACTTTTGAAAACTCGCAGATCCCGTTACATATGCTTATTTCTTTCACATTTAAGCAGCCAAGCCGAGGAGTCAGATTCCAGTCTCACTGTCTGCTATAGTCTGTGGCCGGTGCAGTTTTGGAGAGCTACACGCGGGGTTCTGAACGCTCCCCAGTGTCGCTGGCTTTCTGTTTCACCCTCTGTGTACCTTAGTGTGAAAGTCTAGGGGATCGAGATTCAAATCCAATTTGTGGTGTGGCCCACAAAGAGAGAGAAGTATCCCCATCCAGGCTAATTACTTCTTGTTTTGTCTAAAAAGCAAGAGAGCTTAGAGCTGGCCCTGGGACAGGGTTTCCAGAACGTACGAAGTATGAAATGGCAGGTCACGGCAGACCCGCCTCACAGGCTGTTCCGGGCCAGAGGCCAGCCCCGGGCGCCCAGCGGGAAGGGGCTGACCCTGACCTCCCGGGAACGCGCTCCTCGCCCCCACCCCCCGAGCAGCCCCTCGCCAGCCCCCCTCTTGTCCTCGGCTTTTCCCAAACTGGCGGGTCTGGATGCAGGCCCCGGGGTCAGCGCCAAGGCGGGGCGCCGCTTTGCAGAGCTCACGCAAGGGCTTCTGCCCGAGGATGGAGTAAACAGACTCTCCTTAAAGGTCACTTCTTCAGGCTCCGGCTCCGGCGGCCAGAGGAAGCTGCAATCATTTTTCAGGGCTGTAAATGCCAGAAGAAAAACTCACCGAGTCCCAGCTTCCCTCCATGCCCCTCGTCAGTCCAGCGCCTTCTCACAAGGCATTTCCTTGCCAAATAAAGATGCTTTTTTTATGCCTGAACCCTGAACAGACCTCGAGTAACCTTTGCTCAAGGGTCTTGGGATGCAAGCTTTTAAATTTAGTTTGCAAGCTGCAGCGGCCCCAGCTAGTAGGCCCCGGCCCCGCGGGCACTTCTGCACGGTCCTCGCTCTCTGCGTGAGGGACTGACTGGCAGGTCTGGGCGGAGTCTTCACATCGAAAGGGGTCACAGTGCGCACTTCTGTCTTGTTTTGTTTTTATTGTTTCGTTAAGTTCTGTTTGGTTGGGTTTGCAACAGAATGAAAGATTTTATTTCTATGACCCAGTCTTCCTCAGATTGGAAGTAGCCCAAACTTGTATGTCCTGAGGACAGAGAAGTGCTCAAGCAAGTGGAGGCGGGCGGGGGGGGGGGGGGGTGAGATGAAATTAAGGATTAATTTCAGTGGAGCTGAGATGTCTCCTTTCCAACATTTATAAATGAGTCTTCCCCGCCATCCAGATGCCAGACATCTGTCTCATGGGTGAACATGCCCCCCTTTAAAAAATGCATATGCTCTTTCTTGGTAAGGTTCAGCTATTGAAGGTGTTGGACTAGTTCATACTAAAGTGCGACTGACTGATGCCAGAGCCTTCCTTTCAGAAACCTGACAGAGGATGAAGTTTGGAAGAATAACAAGAGGCCTAGGTGGGCATCTGGGAAATAGGTGGCCACGGTTAGAAAGGCAGGGCCCGAGAGAAGAAAAATGGGGTCATTGCAGTGAGTATGTCTCTGTTTTGCGTAAGGGCATTTCTGCAGAAAGAAAGGCTAATCTCTACAAGCAGCTCGCAGTGAAAAAAAGGGGGGGTGAATGCTATGGATTCATTTCGGTCTGTATCAATAAATCGTACTTTAGACACTCTTGCCCTGTGGACCAGTGACACTTTGAGCCCCACTGGGACATCTTGGGGGCTGGGCCAGACCTGCTTACCACTAGCCCGAGCCGCCAGCAGGGCTCCTGAGGGGCACAACACCCAAAGCCCGAACTTCAACGGGTGCCTGACAGTGGCTCTTGCTTCCTCGGGCAGCTAAAGAAATGTCAGTAGGAGAAATCTTTAAGGAATCTACAGTTTGAGAAAGTATTTCCTTGTCAAGTTAGATCTCTAACCGGCTTCAAGGGTCCTTTCTGAGCCTTGCATGGTGTGGTCTCCACGAGTTTGAGCAACAGTTCAGCTGTTCGCTCTTCTGCTCTACTGCTTGTGTGACCCTGGGCGAGTTCCTTCACCTTCTGTGTCTCGGTGAGCTTGGCTGGAACAAAGATGGAATCAGCATGTGCCTCCAGCATTGTTCGGGGCTGGAGAGACTGTTCACGGGGGTGGGGGTGGGGGTGGGGGTGGGGATTGGCACAGTTCCCAGGCAGAGCTGGGGACCCAGTGCACCCCTCAGGCAGTGACGAGCCCCCCATCTATAGGAGCACTCAAACATCAGAGACAGGACCATCTTTTAAGAGAAACGGTTGAGCTGATTCAAATATCCGATGGATAGAGGTATGAAGTGGGGCTGGACCCGTCTTTGTGGCCCAGAGACCCGGTGTTTAAATGGCTGTCCCAGTCCACAGGGGCCTAAGTGACCAGCAAATATATGCAAAGTACTTTTTTTTTTTTTTAAGACAAAAGAGCATCGTGGGATGCTACTATTTACCTGTAGCATTGACTGACTGACAGGATGACGTGATTCCCAGTGTGAGGCAGGAATGGGATCCAGGTGCAGCTTGTTTGTGGCCGGAAAAGTGGTCAGCTCTTGCAAGTGGCTGGTTGGCTCACACGCATCTGCCCTCTGATGTGAACACCTTCCGCTCCAGTCAGCTCACCCCTAGGAACTTACCCCGGGAAATAGCAAAGCAGAAGTGCACGGATGCCCGTTGCAGTTTTGTTTATAGTACTATAACTGCAGTGGCAGGTAGGACCCGGTCCCACTTTGTCACCTGGGACACGCTGGTCTCTAGCAGTATAATTTTCATAGACGGACATTTAATAAAATTTGACCAAAATATTATTTCTCAGTGATGAGGTTTGGTTTTTTATGTAGTAGATATTTTTAAGTGATTCTAAATCAAAGGTTTGAGAATGGCGGTTCTCCCTATAATGACAAAAATTAGGGCGCCTGGGTGGCTCAGTTGATTAAGCGACTGCCTTCAGCTCAGGTCATGATCCTGGAGTCCCGGGATCGAGTCCCGCATCGGGCTCCCTGCTCGGCAGGGAGTCTGCTTCTCCCTCTGACCTTCCCCCCCTCATGCTCTCTATCTCATTGTCTCTCAAATGAATAAATAAAATCTTTAAAAAAAAAATTAATGCCAATTAATCTGAGCCAGGGCCTCTCTCAGTGCTTTGCATTATTAACTCACTTTTCACTACCTTTGGTTATCCCCATTTTACAGATGAGGAAACCAGCTGAGGTAAATAGAGAGGTTGAGTAACTTGCCCAAGATCACACAGCGGACAAACCTCTTTCTATTTTGATAACTTTTTTGAAATTTTTAATCAGAAATTTTATTAGCCTTAAAAGAGTATATATGTCCTAATTTTGCAAATAAAAGTGAAGGTGAGCCCTGCAGGGATTCTGAGGCATCCCACGGAGGCCTCAGCCACCTAATGAGATGACATTCCAGGACAGGGAACTCTCAATGATGACAGAAGACAGTTGACAGACGGCAGAGCCCAGCGGCCGATCTGGGCTGATGGGCTGATAACCCCTCGTGCGGCCTGGCTCGTTTCAGACCGCAGGGCTGGCTGCAGACCCCACGGGCCCCAGCCTCTCTCTGAAGTAAACAGGAAGCAGGGCCAGGCCAGGCACTGGCGGAGGACCTGCCCTCCCGGCTGCGAGCAGAGGAGACCGGCCCCCTGCTCCACACACACTGACATTCCCAGGAAACAGGCGGTGGGTGTGGATGCTGGGTCTTTGAGGGGGCACACATCGGGAGCCGGGCTCCTGAGCTCCCTTCGAGATGCAGGGACAGAAGGACAGAGGGAGGTGGCCTGACAGAGGGAGAAGCAGACTGGCAGACCCACTTGACCGCAGGGTCCTCTCAGAAACATTGGGGTGAGCACCCTGAAAATGGCCGGGTCACTCCCTCAACCTGGGGACACAGGTCACGACCGCTCACTGCCACAGTGTGCAACGGGGGACACCTGCTCACCGGGCACTAGAGAAGGCCTGGCTCTCCCTGCCGGGGTCTGCCCGTGGGGCCCAGGCTGGATGGCGAGGAAACACCGCCCCGTCCGCTGTCCTTACCACCTGGTGTTTAAAGAAGCGCTGAGGAGCATGTGGATGTGAACGCATTAAAAAATGAAAAGTGCTGCACCAGTTCGCGGTATCACGTGGGATTCTAGAGTTACTGTGGATTAATTAAACTAAACCCTAGGTTGTTTTGAGATTAAAAAAAAAAAAAAGAAAGAAACCTCAGACGTTATCTGTCAAAAAAAAGCTAAAAAACCTCACAGAAAGTGTCCCCTCTGTAAGGTGGATTCTGTTTCATTATGTCCTGAGCTCTTCCCATGTTCCAGACTGTGTTCCCTCCCAGAGGATGGCCCAGCATACAGATCACACAGACCCCTGCCTCTACTGGGCTGATTCTCCGCAGGAAACTCCGGCTGCTACCAGGGAGTGTGTGAAAGATGCAGCCCCAAGCAGCCGTGGCGGCCGGCGGTTCCGTGTAGTTCCGTGCGGTTCCATGAGTGAGCAGTACTGAGGGGATGGCCGTTATGGGGTGTCATCGTTCCAGGAGGGAGCGTGGAGCAGACGCTAATGAAAACACGAAGCGAGTCACCCCGCCCCGCATCCACACGGCACCTGCACGCACACACAGCAGCACGTCCTGTGCAGCTGTCGAGATGTACAGGGGATCCTCACCACCAAGGGGACCGCTCACCCAGGCCACACGCAGCCTGTTTCACAAGCCCGTGTATTTCCAAGACGAGCAGCTCGAGGGGCTGCTTTGTGACAAAAGACACAAAAATATCCACATATTACAAAAGTACCTTAAAATAGGATTTATCAGAATAGAAGGTTGGGAGGATTTCCTTTTTTATTATTATTATTATTTTTGCCATGCTGTTTTTTGTGTAGTAAATATTTTTAAGTGATTCTAAATCAAAGGTTTGAGAATGGCAGTTCTCCCTATAATGACAAAAATTAATGCCAATTAACTCTGAGCCAGGGCCTCTCTCAGTGCTTTGCATTATTAACTCACTTTTCACTACCTTTGGTGATCCCCATTTTACAGATGAGGAAACCAACTGAGGTAAACAGAGAGGTTGAGTAACTTGCCCAAGATCACACAGCGGGCAAGAGGCAGAGCAGAGATTTGAACCCAGACCTGCAGCTCCATCGTCTGTGTGTGTGATCCCTTTGCCATGAGGTCTCCAGCTGGAGATGAGGATGGAGACAATATGAGAATCCCCAGTACTTACAGCCTGTTCCCTTTCAGGCTCTGCTGGGTCATCTACATTCTCATCTCTAATTAGCTCACACATTGTGGGGCTAAGTCCTGGACCCATCCCCCTTTTACTAGTGAAGGGAACATCAAGTGACCCAACCAAGACCACAGGCCCACTGAGCAGAGGGGCCAGGGTCACAGTCACACCAGGTCTGTGTGACACAATGTCTGTGTCTCTCTGTGCTCGCTCGTCATCTCCATTCAATGAAACATAGAAAAACAAAGTAGCATCTCTGTGTTAAATCATTTTTTGATCTTCATTCTGTGAGCGAGTCCTTGGAGAGAATAAACTTTTGGGGAGAAAAAAAAATTTACCTTAAAAAAAAAGAAAACCAAGAACCAACTTAGCTTTTCTCCCAGGAAGAGCCAGTCTCCGAGCCCATGCATGAAAACGAGAGGCATTTGAAGTCAGTGACCACCTTTGCCCCACAGAAGCGCTGGCTCCAGGGAGCTCCTCCCCTCCATGCGCACCATTCCTAGAGGAGAACTAAGCAAGGAGTGTTCACGGGATGCCTCCCAGGCTGCGCTGTGGAAAGGTGCCTGGGACCCTCGGACCCTGGATGAGCATGTGCTGGCCTGCTGGAGCGTCCCCGGCCCCGCAGAGCCGTGGAGAGCCTTCTCCCTGCCCGCCCCTGGATGGCTGTCCTGCTCGCAGTGCAGCCAGCAAACTGGTTTCTGTGGGGCCAGACCCCTCTCCCGAGCTCTCTCCCGCTCCCTCCATGTGCCAATAGCCGCTGGATTGCATTAGCTTCATAAATAACAAGTCTGTTGTCAGATTTTCCCCTGGTGAGGAAAGGGCAGATGGGGAAGCTGGTGGGTCACGACCTTCATGTTTCTCAGCAGGAGTCAAAACGGCCGGGCCGGGAGAGGAGCGTCTGTGTTATGCTTGCACCGGGCCCTGACAGGCAAATGGAATTCCCGCGCGCGCTGGCCGGAACACCGGGGTCTGTCTTCGAGCCTGGTGCGCTGCAGTCTGTGCAGGGCAAACATCTGGTGGGAGGCGGAAAGGTCCCCTGCCCAGGCTTCCAGGCTTGGAGCCGTGCAGGCTCGGGCAGCATGCCCCTGGGACAGGCATCGGGGCCTCTCTGTGCCCCCAGCTCAGCAGCAGCGAACCGTCCCTGTAACGGGAGGGCTCCGTAAACTGAGGCGTCAGTGCTCAGTGAGTGGCAAGTGTCGCTGCCCCCTTGATCCCAAACACATGGGGACTTTCCTCTCTGGAAGCTGATGCACAGGTTCAAGAACGCCCGCCCGCCCGTGGGAATGCGTGTCCAGAGCCGGTGTTTCTGCTTCTGGTCCGAAGCCTCGTCTGCTTCCTCAGGCTCAGAGTCCTGAGCTCAAGCTCCAACCCTCCGTTTAAAGTGGTTGCTTCCAATGTCCTCACAGGGTATTTCTCCAGTGTTTACGGGACTCTGCTGTACATTTCAGTGGTCTTTTAAAAAGGGAAATGTGGGCGATGGGGGGACCCAGAGGAAGGCAGGAAGGGGAAAAGGAAGGAAAGATAGAAGTCAGATTTACTGCTCACCTCTTATGGATCGGGCATGTGCATCCAACTTTTAAAATTCAGTCTTCACCATCCTCCTGCTGATAGGGCTATTAGACCCATTTCATGGATGAGTGCAGGGACACTAGGTAACCTGCCTTGATCACCCCCTCCCATGGGACCGAGCCTGGATCTCAGCCCCAAAGGGAAGGTCAAGGAAGCGAGTGAGCGCAAGCACTGGAATGAAAGCAGTAACCATCCCCTTTCCTAAAAGGTATCCCAGTGAATCCTCTCCCCTCCAGCCAGGTCAGTCCTCTGTTATGCTAATATTTCAGGGTCCCTGCTCTGTGGGAAGCCTTGCTAACACTTAGGACTATTCACTAATAATTTAACACTGTCTAAGGAGCGGGGAGAAGTGGTAGCAGGGACGGGACCCTGTCCTTCCTCCCTGCCCAGGGGGACAGAGCTGCTCCAGCGTGGGTTTATCCCCAGCGTGGACTAAACATGGAGGTCCCCCTGCAGGGACGACCACCGTGTCCGGCTCTCCAGGTCTCACTGGGGCGTGTGACTTCGTGTGGCCCTCAGGGGGCAGCTATGGGAGTTCGGTACATTTATCAGCCCATTTTCCAGATGAGGACACTGAGGGCTGGTGTACTAGGGAGCTGGGCCTTGAAGGGTGACCCAGACTAACGGAGAACAGATTCTCACTGGATGGTTTCTGAGATCTAAATCCACACAGAGCCCTGGTCAAGGTCTGCTGCCCAGCCTTCCGGTATCTCCACCCCATTATCCTGTCTCATCCTTGGTGTTCTCCCCACTCTCTGAGAATCTTATTTCCTTCTCTGCCTCTTGTCTGCTTCCCCCTCCAGATTATGAGGTTTCTGTCCTTGATGTTTGCATTACATCCTCGAGGCTGGGCCGATGACCTCTGCTAGTAATGGACTGGATCATTAAAAATGCACCGGACCTCAAAAAAAAAAGTGGATTGAGCAGTGGGCGGAGGCCAAGAGAGCAGCAGTGCAAAGTTCAAAGGCTCGGCTCACACCCAGTTCTCCTCAGGAGGGCCGCTCCCAGAGCCCCGGGACTGAGAACCCCCGTTATATGGGGACATGCCCAGGGCTGCCATCCGCCTCGCTCTGATCTGCGGTGCTGCAACCTTGAAGAGGGCTTCAAAGCATGTCTGCCAATAGATCAAGTCTTCTCTCAGCCATGACAGCCCCCCATCGCTCGCCTCCCCAAATAAACCCGCGTAATGAAGACAGATGGCCCCGGTCAGCTGCTGGCCGTGCGGGGCTCGGAGCAAAGCCTGCAGATGGTGCCGTGGGCGGCCTGAGGCCACACACCCCACCCCGGAGCAGTGGTCTGAGGTGTCACCGGGATGGAGACGCGCCTCCTCAGCCTGCACCCCCTCCACCGCCCTGGGGGCGACACCTCTGCTTGATAAGCCTGGTGAGTCTGAGTAGGCGGGCCCCCTTCCAAGGCGCGTCTGAGCCAAAACCACCACCAGCCCCACCTTGGCCAGCGGGCAGGGACTTTATTCGGCTAGCTCCTCATTAGAGAGGTGTCCAGGGACTCAGGAGCCCTCTCGAGATGGCAGGACGGACTGGGGAGGGGGCAGGGCCTCACCCTGGGGGTGTCTGAAAACAGGGCCCCAACAGTGAGGGGCAGCAGATCCCTGGAGAGTGTCCCTCGGCTTCCTGCTCACCTCGTGCCAGCCCATGGAAGGGGGGGGAGCTTCCGGGAGGGGGAGGTTCTCTTTGAACATGCTGGAGGGGGACAGCTTTAGCGAGTATCCCACAGCATCCCACTCGGGGAGCTTTCAGGACGCAGCTTCACATGTCCTAGCTGGCCTCTGGGTCGGAGGAAGTCACCGCCAGGTGCGAGCTGTCTCTGGGAAGGAAGGTGCAAGCTGCCCGGTAAAGGGTGGCCAGTGTTCGGGGTGCCAGCCTGGCCGGCGTGCAGGCCTCAGGGGGATGCGGGCCACTTGCTGGAGGAGAGTAAGAGGAACATGGTGTGGGGGTTCAAGGGCTGGGTGAGCCATGGCCCTGGGAGACAAGGGTCCATACACCCCACACGCCGGCTGCTGTGTGCACCCCAGCTCAGAGCGGGAGACTGAGGCCTCGAGGCCCACAGAGCACATGACCCTGAGACCCTGCCCCTCGGCCTCTTCCAGCCAATGGTCTCTACTGCATGACCTTATCTAAGGGGGCTCCAGCAGGGGCCCCGGGGAGCAGCAGGGTCAGCCACGGGGCTGCTACATTGTGGTGTTTCTAGACTCTTCTCCAGATCTCCTGTGGCTCGGGGGAAACGCGCCGGTGAGGCAAGGCCAGCCTGTGTGTGCGTGTGGCGTAGGCAGGCTGGGCAGGCGGATGCCTGTGTGGTCCAAGGGGGCTTCGTGTGTGTGGTCCGCCACCAGCTCAACGGTGATCATCTGTCCAAGGGCTGCTAACTGCCTGCCGATGACCAGTCTGTTTACTTTAGTCCTGTCTGCGCCCACTGAACTCGGAGCGCTGTCTCCTTCCAGCTGGACCTGCTCAGGGGGAGGGGGGAGGGAGAGAAGAGGGACATGGCGTACGTGTGAAGCTCTACAATGGATAGGCTGTAAATGGGGTTCTGGATAAATCAAGACATCCCCTCACGGGCCACGTCCCCTCCATCCTTTCTCTGGCAACTTCCAACCTCCCCGTGAGCCTCCGGCCCCCACCGCATGTTCACCCAGACAGACGAGGGACATGAATCACCCGGGCCGAGTGGGGCCCAAGTGCTGTTCCTGACCCTGACCACGGAGGTAAACATACGCTTGTCCGGTCCGGGCTTGCATGTGTGGACACGTGCACAGCGAGCCCGCTGCAGGGCCTGAGCACGTGTGTGTCTGCGTGCGCAGGCCCAAGAAAAGATGGATCGGTTTGGACATTTGGGCCGTGCTGGCAAGGGTCTGCGGGCCCCCAGTGTCTACTTTTCACACTTGATCTTTAGCGTCTACCCGGGTCTCACAGGGGAGGTAAACACACTGTGCAAATGCATTTCAGGCTTATGACCCACAATGGCAGCTTCATTGGATGTGTTGTAATTATGTCCTGTCTTTTCCCAGTTCTACAGTTTTCATTGACGATTTCCTCCTCTTTAATATTTATTTCTTATGAATCATCTCTGATGGCATATGCAGTGAAGAGGAATGGAAAGGACACAGAGACACACAGAGAGATACCTTTCTTTTTTCTTTAAACTGAAATGAAGGTTCTAGAAGGTCTAGTTTCAGTCGATGTCAGGCTAGACCTTTGTGTTAAGATTGCATGGGATAGAAGATGATCCGAGGCCATACGCAGAGAGGCTTCATGCTTCAGAACACGATTCTTTGGACCCCAAGGCACCTCGGTGGTCATCCAGCTGAATCCCATGCACTGACCGCCTGTTCCTCTGGGTTACACAAACACGGAGTCAGAAATCGGTCGTCTGACTGGCATCACTGCTGTCCAAACCAGGTCAATCATTAAATGCATAACTCAAAGATAGAGGGGTAACTTCATTAGGGGGCTTATTTGACAAAAGAGAAGCATGCACTTTTTTCACGTAACAGAAAACTAAGTGCTTTAAAGTGAACCATTCGGTCCCATTCAGACGTTGACAATGCTGTGCAGCCACCAGCCCTATCTAGTTCCAAAGCATGTCCATCCCCCCAAAAGAACCCCCATTCCCATCAGTTTCTCTGTACCCCCTGCCACCCCCCAGCCCCTAACACCCAGAATCTGCCTTCTGTCTCTGTGAATTTCCCTAGAAAATGAGGTCCTTCTTATTCACCAGCCGTACTAAATGCCAGTAGCTTAGCTGGGTCTTTGGTGGTGGTGGTACAAAGATAACAGCCATGTAGAAAATTTAGCCATTGCCCAAAAAATATAAAGAAGATATTTTAGGAAATCGTGCCTTCCCAATTTCTCATCCTAAGTCAACACAAGCACTGTTTGGTGGCCCCCAGCCCTCCCCACCCCAGGCCTCTCTTTGTATAAACACAGGCTGTGAAAAGCCAGGGGAATCTCATCAGACTACTAGGTTGGAGCCTGAATTTTCCAGCCTAACAGTATGCGTCACGGGCATATTTCCATGTCCACACGGACCATCCTTGATCATTTTGTGTCTGCACGGGGCTCCTGCCCCAGCCGTATAGCTAGCTTCACCAGCCCCTCGGGATGCGTGATTAGGTGTGAGCATCTAGTTTTCATTCAAGCAGATTGACTTTCTGGGCTGCGTTAATTGATTGGATTTGGGGGCTTGCTCCCAGGCCAGAGGGATTGAGGAAGGATTTAAGAATTCTATGGAAGAATTCAGGACTTACAGACCCTGCGAATGAGGCCCGAGTGACATGCAGATGCCAGGGCTCAGTGCACCTTTGCAGATGCGGGTGAAGAGCAGATACCAGCAGAGACCACAGGTGGCTGGAAAGGGTGACCCAAGGACCACAGGACAGCCCTGCAAATGCACCTGAGGAGGGAGAGCGGGGCGGGAAGGCTGCCATCACCTGTGGATGCTGGGTGGGAGAGGCGGCTGCTGGGGTGTGCCTCTGTGAGCCAGCCAAAAAGGAAAAAGAAATCTGCTGCAAAGGGAGCAATGTGTCCATTTTCCAGAATCTTGTAACAGCTCTCCATCTGCCTCGGTGACATAGGCGTTGCTACTGGAGACTTCTTCAAGCTGATCATTGTGTCAGAGTTATCTCAGCCATGGGCTGCCTCTTCCTTTCTTCAAATTCCCTGAGGCCTACTAGAGTGTTGGCTCCTCCAGGAAGACCTCCGGGGCCCTGGCTGGTCCAGGGTGGATCCCCACACGTGCTCCTGTCTTGGCCAGTCATGTCTGCTACACGCAGCCTTCTCCTACGCCCTGCTCCTGTGTGCCCAGCGGCACCTCTAGCTCAAGGGGACACAGCGGTCTTGGGACTTGGCCCCAGTACTTTGCACATGTGAGCGCACAACACCACATGCAGACGCGCAAACCAAGCTGGCCTGGAGGTCAGACGTTCGCTCTGCTGCCAAACTCCCCTGGGAGCCTGACTGGCACCAGGAAGACCCCTCCCATGGGGGCACAGGGGGATGAGGCTGTTCCCAGGGTGGGGAGCAAGGGGAGGGGAGTGAGGCACTGGCCCCGCACAGAATATTGAAGGGGACCCTGAAAAACTCCGACATCAAGAAGAAAGATCTATATGAATGCAAAAACAAATGCCTGCAGAGTAAAATGTCACATTTTTACGTGGAGACAGGACACAGAGTCTGGATCAGGGTGAGGAAGGCTCAGGCAAAGATAGGGTCGGATCCTGTCTTTCTTTACAATTCTGATATTTGGTTTATCATGGATTTTTTGCATTATTTTTATTTATTTTTTAAACATAGAACTACTGTTTCTCTTTGTGACTGAGTTTTTGGTGCCGCCTTCGTTGTGATACCCGAGAGAAGTGCCTGCCTCACCCCACCCATGTCCTGACCCTGCCGCCATGTCTTGTCCAAGGTCATCCGTGGTGGAGTTGGGATTCAAACCCGGGCTCTGGCCGCCAGAGCTTCTCTGTGAGGCTCTTGGCCCCGAATTGTAACAGACTGCAGGACCCCGGATCTGCCCAGGGAACCTCGGGTTCCTCAGGAGAGCAGATGGGGAGAGGGATGGACTGAGCTACAGACCCACAGAAGTCACTCAGCACTCAGTAACTCTTTGTTTAGTCTCCGCCCCCCCCTCCCCCGTCACAAGGCTCAGTGAGGCAGTGGTGAGGCGCTGGAGGTCAGCAAGGCACTCACCAGTCCCTGGGTCTCGTTTCCACCAGCCCGGCCTGACAGTGATTCCATTTGGAACTCACACGTTAACACTCCTGGAACAGTTTTATGGAGAGGAGTCACGTATTTTATGGGAAATATACACTTCACTACAATGTTGATGACAAAACATTTTCCTCTTTTTACTTAATGTATGATTTTTTTTAAACAAAATGTTCCCAAAACCCAGATCCTCAAAATCTGGAGAAGGGAAAGTTTATAGGACACATGGGAAGGGTCATTTATAAATTGATTTTATTGTTGACCAAACAGTTTTGCCTGTCTTCTTTTTTTCTTAAATGAAATGATAACATTCTTAAACCAAGCCCCCCCCCCCCCCCCCCCTGCCCCCTGCCCTCCAAGGTGGAGCTCTGTTCTGCTAAGATACGGGCAGTGCAGGATCAACGGGGCTGTCTGCAGTTCTGGCGTGGGGGGCCGTCCGCCTGCCGGCTTTAATTCAACTGGCTGACCAATTCAGCTAAAACAACAACAGTGTAATTATTTGGTAGTATAGAGTAGTTTTTTGAGCAGAATTTATCTATCATTAAGACAGACGGGGAAGGAAGCGGGAAGAGGGACAAGGAAGACTTTGGGGACCAGCTTGAGCTTCTCGAACCTTGGCCTCCTCACCTGGAATGTGGGGACCCCACACCCTCCTTCCAGATGGGACGGGACGTGCAGTGCATTTGGCTCAGAGGGTCTCTGTGTCCCGTGTCCCCTCCTTCCCCCCCCCCCCCCAGCAGAACAGATAGTGTGCCCAGAGACAGGCATCTTAGAGGAGGGGGGAAGGTTTTTGTTGGACTTTGATGTGGCTGGGGAGGTCATGAAACATTCTTTTGAAAAAGCATTACTTAATATCACGTATTGATCATCTAGGATGTGGGAAGGCCTCCGCTAAGCAACTCCAGGAACTCCTCAGACCAATGCGATGGGTTCCTGCGGAGGTAACAGACAGGATCCAGCTGGCCCTGCGGGAGGGAGGGGAGCCAGGGCCCCACCGGCCAGCTTCTGCCTTCAGGGCTTCCAGACCCAAGACCCTCCTCTCTCCATGGGAAAAGGGCACTTCACCCTGACTTTTCATGATTCTTCAGAAAAAAAGGTATATAGAAACAGTTTGCAAAAGTATCCCATGTTTATTATAGAATATCTGGAAAACACACAACAGTACAAAAGGGAGGTGGGGAAACACACTAAAACGCCCCCACCAAGAGGTACCAACTCTTCACATTTTGGTGTTTTTGTGTGCAGATTACACACACGCACACACGCGCACACACACACACCAGTGAGGAGCAGTGCCTGGCATCGCGTCCGCACCCATAAGCACGAGCTACGGCTGTTACTGTGATTTATTTTCTCTCATCCTTATAAAAAACAGAATGAATGGTGCGTGTGCTGTTTTTTGCAAATTGCTTTCTTTATCTGATTGCTGAACATTTCCCCCGCCTTCGTTATTTTTCTACAATCTAATTCTTCATGGCCTTGGAGCAGAAAAGGGCTTTAAAACCCGGGGTTGCCCTGGTTCCCCTCCGAGATGGGGATGGGGGAGCTTGGAACAGCCAATGCCTCTCTGCAGCTCAGCCTTCCCGGGAAAGGGGAGTGTGATGCACGTCCTGCAGGGCACTGCGGGGCCCGCTGGCTTTGGGGGAGTGGTGAGGAGGAGCTATTTTGGTGAAGTCGAAGTGAATCAACACAATTTCGGGAATGTGGCTCTTGATTCCAAAGTCCTGTGTCCTGCACAGTTTCCACCGGGGAGAAGAAAGGGACAAGAGCAAAGCTGGTAGGACGGAGAGTTTTGTGGCTCAAGCTGGGAACTGGCAGAAACATCTCGGAGGTCCTCGGAGGAAGCCCTCCCAAATGGGATTGTCAGATCGCAGATCGTGGCAGACCCAGGCCAGGAGGGCTGAGTTTTAGGGGAGTGAGCCGCACTTCCTGCCCAGGCTCCCCCATCGCGGCCACTCCAAATGCAGCCTCTGAGCAAAGTCAGAGAAATTGAATTTCAGTTCATGGGCGCATTGTGGATCGAAATGGTGAATCTTCTAGCAAGAGCAGCAGGACTAACGCCCACCAATCGCTGCGGGCCCGGCAGTGGTCTGAGTGGTCTACACGAACTCAGTTTTGCAGCCACCCTTCGAAGTGAGAATGTCACGGGCTCTTTACAGTGGCAGAGACTGGAAATGGGCCCTGCCAGAAGGTTCTGTACCGTCCCAGCTTACCCTGAAGTCCATCCCAACCCGGGTCCCGTCCGTGTTTATTTTACTTGAAAAAAAAATAATATTTGCAATATCACTCTTTTATCCCTCTTAGTACAAAAACAGTGAATATCATCCCACTTTCAAGCATCACAGAGAGAAATGACTTAGATTGAAGGTCCCGCACTGACCCGGAGCAGAACACTGACCATGACCAGGGATATCTTTCCAAGGAGATCTCAAGTCAGAATTAGGATTTTTCTTTACCGAAGTGGAGCATTTCTACACTGTCTGCTCTGGACTGGGCCTTTCTCACGCTCACCGCTCTCTCTCACTGGTCTGTGGTTCTCTCTGAATGGATTTCAGAGAAACCGGAGGAGGCAAGGGGCTGCCCCAGTGAGGAAAATCTGTGCCCCCTTTCTGGTTCTCTGTAATGTTAGATCTGGCTCCCCAGCAGGGCTCCACCTGGCCCTTCTGTAATCACTGGGGCTCCAATAATGGGAGCACCGGGGAGCCCCGCCTTGGCCCAGCAGGTCACCCTGGGGATGCTCACTGTACTGACGCCCCGCGGTGCCTCCTTCCCTCCCCTGAGGGCCCCCAGAACCAAGTGGAAGGGAAGTCGTGGATTACAGGTCGGTCTCCTGGGAGAACAAACCTGGAAGGCAGCCCTCTGCCTGATGAGTTACTGCCTTTTTTTTTTCTGACTGGAAGCACAAACTCCTCCAAACAATGGCCCTTTCTCCATCTCCCCCCCTTTCCAGTGACAGCTCTGTACAAAATGGGGTTCTCTGTAATCTTAACTCTTTTTCTTCTTAGGAATCTTCTCTCCTCTGCTTTTAAATTTTTAATATCACAGGGTCAGAACCTGATTGAGTCAAGGCTACCGTGTTCTTTTTATTCCACAGGGAAGCAGGCAGTGATCTTGCTGGGTCAGAGGTGGTCTAACCCACTCAGTCTCAGTGGCGCTGGGGCTCCTCTGTCCCTGTGGAGCCTGATGGCCCCAGGGACATTCTCCGGCGTCCATCTGGCGGAGCTGCTAGGTGGCTGGGCAAATCCCGACCTTACCCTCCACCTATGAGGCGATTTAGGCTCAAGAGCCCACTGGGGGGGTACATGGGGGACTCTGGAAGGTGGGGGTTCCGAGGGGCAGGCAGGGTGCACAGGGAGGGGGCGCAGGAGTGCCTTGGGACGGGCAGGAGCAGCCGGGCTGGCTGTGAGGAGCCCAGAGGGGAGAGGAGCAGGGAGTGCAGGGATGGACTGAAGGGAAGGCCTTGGAGGGAGCCAGAGGGAAGTTTGGAGAAGGGCGAGGAGAATCACTCTGGACAGTGTGTCTGAGGAGAGGGCTAGGAGCACCTAAGTGGGGAGGAAGGGGAGAAGGAGGGAGGCAGAAACCCACCCAGAAGACAGGAGAGGAAAAGGGGAGTGAGAGCCCTCACGCTCAGCAGGGGAGGGAGGCGAATGTGCTTCCAACCGGCTGGGTCTGTCCCCGCAGCATCCCCTCTCTCGCCTCAGGGCCCCTGGGGCCCAAGTACAGCAGAAGGCAGGCTCCCCCCCTGCGCCCTCACCTGCTTGCTGCTGCTGGGACTGCGACCCCCCCCCCCTTGCGACATGCTGCAGCCCTCCAGTGCGGGGCACTCCCATCCTGGTCCCCACCCCGTGGGGCTGGAAGCCCCGCAAAGGCTAGGCCAGGCCACTGTATGGAAGCGCAACCCTCAGGGCACCCTCCCCTCCCCCCCCCCCAAGCCACAGAGGTGCTGGGCTCAGTTTATAGGCCAGGGGATGGAGCGCTGGAGGGGAGGATGGCTAAGGCCAGTGAGCCCCAGGAGGAGGCTACGCCCCCAGTCCTTGACTGCCCGGCTCCAGGGCCCCAGTGGTGGTAGACAGGGAGAGCTCACCTGTAACAGGTAACCCACTGTTGACACCTGGGGCCAACTCCAGCTCCCAAATTGCCACATCATGCGAATGAGCCCTGCCAGCCAAGGAGCTGGATTTCCACTGCGTGCCTGAGGTGACCCTCAGTTACGGGAGCTGGCCCCACGGAACTCCTGTGTGGGCAGCCAGAGGTGGGCGGAGGCGCACGTAGCACACACATAGCAGGTGCCTCCTTCCAGCTCAGCCTCAGCCGCCATGGATTACACCCTGTCTACGCAGCCTGAGAGCGCAGCCTCCGAGCTCTGGAGAGACTGGCCCTGCAGGCTTGGGTGGAGAGCTTCATCCCCATGAGCACCAAGGGGGTCCAGATTGTCCCCTGAGGGGTCTGGGGTCTTTTGTCTGTCCTGTACAGAGTGTTATAGGGAGAACCAGTAATGATAATTAGAGCAGCTATAGGGAATGAAGCTACTAGGGTCTAGAGAGCTAAGGAATGTCTTTGTGTTCCTGGGTTCCTGTCCTCACCATGGGGCTCCACCAGGTTGTCACTTGCTCCAGATCCCACCCCAGTGAGCAGGGGCTCCCAGGCCTGCCCCCGTGACTCCTGCATCCCTACTCAACGCGGCAGGTGATCAGGGCCAGCCAGCTGGGGAGGAGGAAATCTACACACCCACGATGGGTCGAGGGAGCCTGAGCGCCTGGGTTTCCCCTGCGGCAGAGTGAGGGAACCAGGCAAGAGCCCACGTGCAGAGCACAGGAGATGTGGGCTTGGGGAAAGCGTTCTAGAAGCTCTAAAAGCCACAAGGAGCTACAAATGTGTAAAGTGGGGAAGGGGAGGACAGGGGCACAGGGAGAAGGGAACAGATGAGATGTTCCTACGTTAGGTGTCAGGTCTGGAGGAGGCTTGAGCTGGTGACTCAAAGAGGAGTACCCGGCCTCAGTCGGCAGACCCTGGCCAGTGCAGGGTGTATGGCTTCAGCTACGGCTCCTGCATCCCTGAGACCCGACTGGCAAGAAGACCCAGAGGTGACAGAGGGCAGCACGTCCTCCAGGTCCCTGGAAGCTGAACAGATGGGCTCAGGGTTGTGATCTATACCCACTTAAGAATACCCGTTCCCGACCCCTTACACACATCACTCCAGTCAGTTCCCATGAGGCAGCGGCCAGGGACCTCCATTTCACAAGTGGGGAAACTGAGGCCTGAAGCCAATGGGCAGGGAACCCCAGGGCCAGGACCTGACTCCTTCCCAGTTGTGGGTTGAAAGAGCCGGTGCCTTTCCGTGGGACACGGACTAGCGCTGCAACATGTGACTTGTGCTAGATGCTGAGAATTGTGTTCATCCCCTTGTGTCTCATCCCCTTGGATTTCACAACAATCCGAGGAAGCACGGTTAGTCCCCATGTTACAGAGAGGGAAACAGAGGCTCCACCTGGAGGACATTCCTGTGCTGGCTCTTTGAGCATCTGTGTAGGTGCTTCCTGCAGAATCTGGGTTTCTCTGTTTCTGATCTTGCTGCATCTTCCGGCCCTGCGAGTTCGGAGCGGGGCACGGGCTGAGTCCCAGGTGGGCAGCGTCCATGAGGCGGTGAAATGGGCAGGGGAAGCCCACGTCTCGAGGTTGAGGCCCACCTCCCCGGCCCCATGCCACATCTCAGAGTCTCTGCTCCCCGGACCTCCTGGCCTTGCCCTTCATCTCCCACAAGGCAATGCTGCCAGACCTTTAACACTGGGCTCCAGGGAGGGGATCCTGCTTTCTCTTCTTAAGACCCATCGCCTCTTACGGATCGGATCGAGTGGGTAACAGTTTTTAAATAACAACTAGAGATCCTAGGAGGCCAAATTAGCTGTTATGTGTTAATTAGCTCTTGGCCAAGTCTGCGGGGTGAACCCAAGGTAAGAGCGGTTCGAGTGGATGACATCATCATCACACAGCTTCATGGGACACAGAACCCGAGCTCCCACCAGTCTGCCCCTTCCCTTCTGTGAGAGGTGCGCCGGCCGTGCCCGCCGAGGTCCTTTTTGTCTCTATGAGGACAGGGAGTCCGGCTCTCCTGGGACTTCCTTTACCTTGGAGGCTGAGGTTGGGGCCTTCCCCCTGGGGGTAGCTGGCCAGAGGTTCCCATGAATAGTTGGAAAACACAAATGCAGTCATAGGCACCCCCTTTGAAATGCAGAAGAAGTACACCATTCTTTGGAAGTGAGAATTCAGTGCTGAGGTTGTCATGAAGACATGGGGTAATTATCATGAGCCGGAGCTAATGGAATATCCTAGGTGAGCACCATACATTTGCATCATTCACACACTGAGCATGTGATATGGGGTTTTCCTTCTGGTTATTCTTGCTGTGTAACAAATAACCCAAAACTTAGTAGCTAAAACAACTGTATTATTTTGTTCAGGATTCTGTGGGTCCGGAAGGCAACAAGGGCTCAGCTGGGGGCGGGGGGCTCTCAGTAGGAGTGTCTCATTGATTGTGGTCAGATGCTGAGTTGGACGTTCAGGGTGGCACACTGATAGCCGCCAGTCGACGCTGAGCTGTGGACTGGGGCGCTCACCGCGGCCCCTCCAGCACCGCGGTCTCAGTGTTGGGTGTCTGATGTGGCAGCCAGCACCCCCCCACCGAGCCAGTGTCCCGAGAGGACCCGGCAGGAGCGGGCTCGGGAGCCACCCAGCAGCATTGCCACTGTACTGAATGAAGTGATCCCACAGCCACCACTTCAAGGGGAGGGGACATAGGCCTGACCTCTCCCTGGGAAGAGAGCTCGGGAGACGGGAGATATGCTTGTGGCCATCTCGGGAGGATGCAGTGTGTTGCTCCTTCTGTTGGAAAAGCGTGGATTTATTATAGAAAATATTTCCAAGCATCTGTGGCCTGTGGGAGCACCAGGGCCCTTCCCCGGCAGCCCAACTGGCCACTCAGCCCGGCAGGTGGGGCAGCTTCAGCTTGACCTCCACTTCTTAGCTGCCTGTTAGGGAGGGGCACGGGCCCTGCCACTTTCTACTCAGTGGTCTTGGATGGGTCATTTTATTGCACAGGCTCTGTTTGGAGATAAGTCTTCAGGGGCTGCTCCTGAGCTGCTTTATTGGGGGACTTGGCCTCTGCTTGGAGGATCAGCAGGGAACTTTGTCCAGGGGCTGGGGGAACAGAGCAAACACCTGTCTCTGTTTACTTATTTACTTGAATAGCTGACACCGAGCATGAAACCAAACAAAACTTTCCTAAAGGCCGAGTGGAGAGCAAATCATCTCCCCAGGCCCAGAGCGATGCCTGGGCCGCATTCTCCAGCGGGTCCTTTTGAACCTTGTATGATTAGGTGGGGGCAGGGGCTGGGAGGTGGGGGCAAGGTGCTCCATCAGTTCAAGGGGATCTGGACATGGACCAGACAAGGTTCCCACCCTCTGACTTCTGACCTTCCTATGAACACAAACCTGTTGTGCAGAGAGCTCCACGGTGCCCGTGTGATTCACTCATTCATACATGCACATGTTCCAAAACACGTATTGCATGTCAGCCACTTCTGCAGAGACCCCTTCTCAGCCCCTCCCCACCTAATTGCAGAAGATTTAGATCATTTGGGCCTGCACAGCCCACACAGGAGCCAGGCCTGTCACCAAACAAGCACAGGAGGCCTGGAAGGGCCGTAGGGAGGGCAGGGCGGCTCTCACCCCGGCTTACCCCTTGGAAGGAGGAGTGGCCTTGAACAGTGGGAGCAGGGGCTTGGGATGAGGAGAGGTGTACCCAACTGGAGCTCTGGGCTCCAGACTTCGGATTCACAAACCAGGACAAATCTCCTTTCAAATTGAAAAATCATTTGGGGAAGCTTCACGGCCCCTCCTTGGTCTCCTGCCATCTGTCCCCATAGCAGACACCCACCTCCCTGGACCCCTTCATCCTCCCCATGGCAGGGTGTGCCTGCCCAGCTTCCAACGGCCGGCCCCCCGCTTTCCTTTGCCTGGGGCTGCCTCTGGTCTTTGCTGCCTGCACAGCAATCCTGAAAAATCCTGGGTGTTCAGTCTCTCCCTCTCACTGTCCCTCTGCATCTCACTCTCCCACTCTCTCTGCCCCAGAAGCCTTTGATAAATGCCCCAGCTGCCTCTGCAGAGGTAACTGAGCCCTGGCTCCTAGAATCTCCATAGCAGGGCTGAGCTCAGTGGCCCATTGGTGCTAGGTGGCCTGATGACCTACCCTCTGTGAGCTGCCCTCTGCCCCCATCTCCCTTCCCCACTCACCATAATGTTTCTTGGGATCATCAACCAAACAAACTTCACTTGAATCCTGTCTCTGCATCTCCTGGGCAGGATCCAAAATTAAAACAGTCCCCAGGAAATCTGGCCGCCTTTCTCAGGCACCAAGGCTCTTCCAGACCAGCCCTCCATGGAAGATGCTCCTAAGAAGTAAACAAAAGTGAAGGACCCGCAGACTCATGGCGACTTCCACAATTAGGACCGCCCCGTGTGAGATTTAGGGAATGTCCTAGAAGTGGCCCCCCTGGATGTTGCCCAGCTCCAGATCCTTGAGTTTCTGGGAGGGCTTGGTTCTCAGCAAGACAAGACCTGGCCCCCCACTCTCACTGACAGCCAAAGCAGGGATATTGTGGGAAGGAAATTTAGCTGGCGGTTGGATAGACCCTGCATGAGAGGCAGTGGTGTCTCGGGGATGCTCACTCTGCCATGGGCAGTGATGGCAGGCCTGCTCTGCCAGACCCGGCGTCGCGATGAACTGATCTAAATCTTCTGCAAATTCACGAACAAGGCTCCTAGTGTGGGCTTGCCCATCCTAACAATGGCAGAGGCAGGATTCATAGTCGGTCTTGGCAGCCCTGAATGTCTGTATTGCTTGAAGGCTGTGTTGGGTAGAATTCTGTGCTCATGGTCGACTTAGGGAAAGGGAATTCACTGTATTTCATAGCTCAACAACTAGCCATAAAGATGGAAAACCAAACTCAGGAAAAAAAGAAGAAGGAAAAAACCCCAGGAAAGTGCTGGAGTCTAAGAAACAGGAGCTATTTGATGGTCTCTGCAGGTCACCACAGCTGGGGATTATTATATTTTTTTAAACGTGTATATACAGCTTTTACTATTACACATATATGGATATATGTCTAATTGTCATAACAATCCTGTGAGGTCAGTAATATTATTATCCCTGTATTTTAGACAAGGAAACTGAGGCAAAGAAGAATTTAAAATGACTTGCCTGTGGTTAATGGCAATGATAGTAAGAGGCAGCAGGGTTGGAATTTAAACTCAAGTAGTTTGTTTAGAACATTATTGCCTTTCCCAATACAATAAAAGTCCAAAAGATGGGGGCTCTGGCTATTAGCTCCTTGAAGGTATTCAGAAGTCTTTCTTACCCACTTGGCAAGCTTTTTGTTTTTGAGGTCTCATGGCCCAAAGAGGCTGCTGCAGCCCCATCCATTGCATCCACATTCCAAGCAGAAATAAAGTGGTGGTGTTGGAAGAAGACAAAAGGCAGCCCTCTCAGCTGATCAACCCTTCAAGATATCTTCTTGGAAGTCCTACACAGCTACTGTTGCTTACATCTGAACAACAATAATAGGATACAACTAAATATAATAATGAATAGAAATCCTTGCACCAACCTCTTTCCTTTTTCTGGGGCCCGGTAGAAAGAACCGTGTGGAATTATAACACAATCTGCCATATCCTGATTAACACTGGGATTTCGGCATTTAAAAATTCTTTGGGTAACTAGTTACCACACAGCTGCCGTTATTGGGCAGGCACAGAGCACAGCCCTTGGGGTGCTGCTGGGCTTGAAGCCGTGAGGGAGCTGTTGGTGGCCGCCTAGTTTCTGTAGGTGGACTAAATCGGCATTCCCAATCCTCCGTGGCAAGGCTTGCTTTCAAGTTCTTATTGGTGTAATTAAACGAGGTACTTCGCAAAGAAGGCCCGCCCCTGTTTACTTCTGCACCCAGGAGACGGCAATTACCTCCTCTAGCCCTGGGAAGGTGTGAGAGCCAGAGGTGGCCCCTGCTTTGGAGCTGCTCAAACAGGCATGCCCTGTTTCATATGCAGAACCCAGCAGGCAATCTGATCCAAATTTAGGCACCAAATCATTCCAAGGAGATGTCTGGTGTTTGTTTGTTTACTTGTTCGACTTCCTGTTGGGACAACTTCAGTCCACAGTATCCGGGGCCCTTAGGGACTTGGGGGTAGTGGGCGATGGGGCTGTTTGGCACCAGTTTCACCAATTTCAAGGCAGCCTTCTTTCTAGCTGTTTGCTTTGGCCTCTTCACCCAGGGGCGGGGGCTGAGAGCTTTGCTAACCTTCCGCAGACAACTTTCAGGAGTGAATGTGGCACTCTGTCTAGCTAGCTGCCATCCTGGGTGAGGTGGCTCACCCTTTCTGGAACTCAGTCTCCTCATCTGCAAAGTGGGGACAATCAGGGTTGGTAAGCCAGACGTGTTTCTGGGCATTGCGTTTGATGAGCTATGAAGCAAAAACAAAGTGCAGACAATTTTTCCTCCCTCCTCCCCGCCCCTGAGATCTGTCCCTACCCATGCATGTTTATCCACCCCAGGCCCCAGGCCGCTTCTTCCAGGGAGCACTGAAGCTGATTGAAAACGATACCACCCCTGTTCCCATCCACAAAGGGGGCGGCGATACCGCTGATGTGTGCGTGCCCCACACGCAGAGGCTCGGTCACCTGGTGGGACGCACTTGTAAAGCCGGCACCCGAGAGTCCCCGTGCAGACCAAGCTCCCGGGAGGGTATTAGAGAGACTTGTCAGTGCCTCTGAACTCATTTCCCCTGGGGTTTTTAAATTTGATTTCCTTGGCTGGGAATTCAGATCTTGACCTAACCACAACCTCATAAAATATTAACAGTTTCCCCACTGGAAATCATGTGTGGGGGGCAGGGAGCAGCGGGGACAAAATTTTCTTCTAGGAAACTTCGTATGAGCATGCTGTGCTGCGTGCTGGGACCCTGGCCACGCGTGTTCTGATTCTTCCTGGTACTCCCATTGTAGAGATGAGGAAACAGAGGTTACACAGGAAACCAGAGGCTCACCAGGGCCGCACGGGTGGTCAGAGGTGGAGTTGCACTCCATCCCCAAGTCCCAGAGTAGGGGACCCACCCAGAAGGATCGTGCCCGGTTCTGATTCTGGCACTTTCCCCACGAGGTCCGTCCCTATCAGGGAGGTGCCTGCACCATCTTCCATGTTCCCTGAGGACAGGCCCACACACCCCACGCTTCCTTGGCTGGTCCCCAAAGCCCCCTATGGTCCCGCCCTCAGCACCGCCAGCTCAGGCCACCTGCCCTCCTTGGCAAGGTGCCACATTCCTCCGTCGCTCCCTTCTGCTCTCTGGCACCAGGAAGCTCCGGGCTGTCTCTAGCGTTCTCTTCTAGCAGTAGTGGTGGCCCCGCGTCACTGCTCTCCCAGCTCGGGGTGGCACCTCTCTGGGCGGCCTTCTCGAAGTGCCTTCCATGTGGTGCTGATGCTGTCCGTCAGGTCCTCGGCTGGTAGGAACTTCCAGGGCCTCGGACTTCATCCTGTCGGAGGCAGGAAGAGTCATTCTCCATGCTGCTGAGAGAGGTCCAGCTCATTTCTGTGGGTGACCCCCTTGATAACGTCTTCCTGGTTACATCGTATTTGATGCCTGGATGGACTTCTTTCCCTTCTGAAATCAGCCCCGGCCCGGGTGTGGATCCCAGTTCTGCCACCTAATACTCTGTGACCTTGGACAAGTGACTCAGCCTCTCTGGGCCTCGTTTTCCTCATCTGTAAAACGAGACCAATAATAACACCTGCTTTGTAAGATGGTTGAGGTGACCGTGCAGGTTAATGCACCCAGACTCAGAGTGGCATCTGGCCCACAGCGAGCACCCAGGGCTTGCCGACACTTCCTCCTCTGGCCTCAGCATGTGTGCGGTGTTCCGGGGACCCGCGTACCTCCTCACACGTAGAAGGGAGACAGTCTTGTCATAGCTTTCACAGCACTTAGGGTTCAAGTTGAGGCATATCTGGATTTAAACCCTAGAGTCCCCCTTCACAAAAAGCAAATTACACAGAAACCTGTCTTCTCGCGCTTCATTATGCAGTGCTCTACTGTAGGGACAGTGGTGCTGAGAAAGAGCAAATCGTATCTTGCATCCAGCAAACTGAAATACCAGGCGTTAAAGGAAACGTGGGAATTTTCTGGCATTCAAATACTATTGCTCAAAATAAACCAAAGAATATAAGTACCAGAGAGTTATGGGTGGGTCGGGGTTCCAGGAGAGTCCTGGAAAGGCTGCTCGCTGGGGTCACTGGACTCAGCTGAGCCCGCGGGACTCAAATAGCTGCCGGTTTCGACCAGGACTCTTTCCCATGATCCCATAGCCGGAGAGTAATCCTACTGGCTTCGGTCGTCAGACAGGTCTGCAGGACCAAGCAGGTGTCTCCGGATACAGCAGAGGGGAGAAACAGGAATGCTTGAGCAGCAGGTGTTAAAATACTACGACGTGGACACAAGGAAGTGGCACTGGGGGAGTGTTTGCAAACACGCAAGTGATACAACAGAAGCAGAGGCGCCACTTAATTATTGAATCGAGCACCCTTGTGTCCGGCTGTCAGGGTGCTCATGTGGTTCCCCTGATGGGGGGCAGAAATGGGTCATATGGCAGTTGCTAAACCAGTCAATGATGGAGGGAATGGGATTACTGTGATTGGCTTGGACTCATAGGAATTTACTCCTGAGCTGAGGTTGGAGTCATCTCCTTAAAGGATGGATAGATAAGCCAAGTTGGGGTTTTCTTAGCAAGACAGAGGAGGGAGGAACCACATCTGATCCAGATGGATTGATGGTTAGATACATATATACATAAGTAGGTAGGTGATGGATGGATGGATGGATGGTGGATGGATGGATGGATAGATAGGTTGATGGATGGATGGATGGAAGGATGGATGGATGGATGGATGGATACACACATACACAGAGAGTCAAATATCTGGGTAATTTGAACGTAAATTTACTGACATCCAAGTTGTTGTGCTTGTGTCCCCTTAACATGCCCAAAGAGATTGCTTATTCTGATATTCCACACATAATTGTGGGAACTCTTCCTCATTTTGTGTACATAGAAATAACTTTTACACACAATGCATCACCTAGGCAGAGCCGCTGAGTCTGGCCCACTGTGGGCCCTGTAGCCTCTAGGTGTCTAAGGCAATGGGTGCTCTGAGTGAACGAAGCAACCTCTCAGCCTCATAATTTAGTGCTTATCTGAAACTGATTAATCCTCACTGCAGAGGATACCCTGTACCTCACCTGATTCATCTGCTGGCACTTGATCAGGTTTGCCTCGTGCACATGCCCAGGGGAGCTGGGCGGGGGAATCTGTGACAGCTCTGAGTGGGAGCCCACCAGCCTAGGACTCGGTCCTGTTGTCATGTTCCTGACCTTCCTGGCCTTCAGGTTCTTCATTTGTGACATGAAGTCCCCTTCCAGGTGACAGCTTTTTCAACACAGGAATCTGAGGATGCAGGGGAGTAGGGGAGGGGGCTGGAAGGGGGCGGGGTGGCACTCACCTCAATGGAGATGTCAGCTTTCACCAAGGGGTGGTAGAGTGAGGGGAAGAGAAAGCTGTCCCCAAGCCCTGTCTCCTAGTCTGAACCTTACTTGTACGAGAAATGTGTGTCTGGTTCTTCATAACTCAACCTCCCCACAAGTGTGAGCTTCTGTCCCATTGGACCTCAGCCAGCCCCAGGGTCAGCTCACGGCCATTTCCTCCCTGGCAAGCAGAGGACAGACTCTCATTTGCATAATTAGGAAGAAGGTTCAACTTATATAACAGAGACCCAAGGGTCCAAGTCTATTTCTGTCTCGTGTTAGACACAAGACAACCCAACTTGGACTTCACCAGTGTGCCAAAGGTATTAGAATCGGGGAGGCCAGGAATTGTGGAGGTTTGTCGGTTGGTGCTGGGGATGAGTGGAAGGGGGACAGTGGGAACTGGATTAAACAGAGGAAGGGACAGTGGAACCCGTCAGGGTGGTGGTCGCCAACAGCAACAAGGTTTCCAAGAGCCGGTCAAGACAGGAGACCAGGACTGGGAAATGACAAAGGTGGATTAGGGGCAGAACAGGCAAACCTTTCTCTTTGTGCGGAATTAGTGAAGGGTCAAGGCCAGCACTCCCCACTGGGAGGGGCACTGGGGGAAACCATACAATCAGGAGTTGCACAGTTTCATCCTGAAAAATCCCCAACCTTTTGAATTCAGTTCAGGCGTGATCCTCCCTTCTGATCCCAGCTGTCTTCAGAGAGCCCACGCTGCTTGTGGGGTGGGCTGAAAGATGCTCAGAGTCCCTCCCTGGCTGCACCCATCTCTGAAGCCCAATTGCAGACACGAACCAGGAGAAAAGTAGGGGTTGGCTTCTAGATTTCTACAACTTTTCCTCCTTTGGCCTCTACTGTTGACGACCAGGAGGCCTCGGTTACTGGAAGAGATGTCCTTTCTGTAAACAATGCTGCCGCTCCCTGATGTCACGCCTTGCGATTTTATAACTTCCAGTTTCTGGTCCCTTCTATGGGACTTTCCAAATGCCCCTTTTCCCAAATTTAATGCAGAAAAGTGAATTTGAAGTAACAGGGATTTAGAACTGGAAAAAAAAAAAACATATAAGGATTCTCAGTGATTTGAAAATTTTCGTTTCATAATAGCTCTGGTGAGGGGCCAAAAGGAAAGTGGGTGCAAGAATAGGCTGAAGAAACCATTAGTAATTCTAAAAATAATCAGTATTACTACATGGGCCTTACTAATGGGCTTGTAAATTCATGCATGTGACCCATCTACTCACAACAGTGTTGTGAGCTAGACGCTGTGATTGCGTCTGAATCACAGATGCGGACGTGGGAAGACCTTACTAATTTTTAGTTGTCCTCATTGGTTGAGTGATTGCAGTCATACTCCATTTCTGCAAAGAACTCACAGCTTTTGCATTAAAAAATTGGGCAGAAGGAGATGCACTGTCCCTGTTACAGTCTGTTTCTGTAACTTACCACCAGATACCAAGTCCCAAGGCAGTGGCCCTGAAGTCGGGCTTTTCCCTCCTGTCCCCCAGCCTCCAGAGACCTGCACCTATTCTTTTTGGGTTTTTTTGTAAAGATTTATTTATTCATTTGAGAGAGAGAGAGAGCAGGGGGAGGGGCAGAGGGAGAGAATCCTCAAGCAGACTCCCCGCTGAGCGCAGAGACCGATGTGGGGCTCGATCTCATGACCCCAAGATCATGACCTACGCTGAAACCAAGAGTCAGATGCGTAACCGACTGCGCCACCCAAGCGCCCCGACCTACACCTATTCTGTCCCATGTCTGTGCCACTCATCTTGGGTGAGGAGGTTGGGGGGTTTTCGCATGTGCTGATGGATTTTCCTCGGGCCACCCGAGAGGTCATAGGTTGAGGAGGGATTCGAATGCCTTTCTGCTGAGCGTCCGTTCAGGAAGCACTGAATGCTGGACCAAGCATGGAGTGCCAGGGGACAGGAGGCCTCCTGAGGAAGTGGTCAGAGCCCACGCTTTGAGTCAGCCTCCAACGGAGGCCAGGTTTGGTGGGTATGTCCCAGAAAAACAGTGCCACACCGCGCACTGTGGACCTTGACTGACTGGGGAGGCTCAGAGGAAGCGGTAGCGTGCCCTTATCTGGAAAGCCCCAGGCTGGCTGTGAACTGGGCGCCAAGCAGTCAGCGGGGTGGGTGGCTTGGCAGGCAAACGGGAAAAGCAGGGGCTCTGAGTAGGCAGACCGGGGTTCAGGTGTGCCCTTCTGGATCCTGCCAGGATGGGGGAGCTCCATCCTCCAGGGGTCCTCCCTCTTACGACTAAAACCCTGAATGCAGCACAACAAACCAGCACATCAGGGCCGTGGAAGGTGGGGTGAGGAGGGCACGCTGCTCCAGGACTGTGGCACAGGAGGAGGGGTCAGCAGTGAGGTCCCCAAATATTCCAGACAGAGCCGAGAGAAGCCTGCAAGCCAGAACCATCAGCAGGTCAGACAAAAAGATGCTCCAAGGAAAACTTGTTTCCCTCAGAACAAGGTCCCAGGAAAAGGGTGGATGAACAGAACAGAAAACTTCTTTGACCAAACCGTCCTCCAGCCAACCAGGCACCAGTGGAACAGCTCCCTCTCCCCTGTGGTTTCAGAGGTGCTGAGGGGGACCCCCACCCCTGATGCCATGGAGGACACACTCCAACCCCCTCCCAGTGGTGTTGGCACAGTGGGGCAGATACCTAACAAAGAGTGCCAACTGGTGCCTTGAAACAGCAGAAACGCATTCCCTCTCCTTCTGGAGGCCAGAGGTCCAAAATCAAGGTGTCTGCAGGGCCACCTCCCTCTGAGGGCTCTCCAGGGAAGGGAGCTTCCTGCCTCTCCCAGCTCCTAGGGCTCCAGACGTCCCTCGGCTGGTGGCCTTGTCCCTCCCGTCTCTGCTTCTGTCTTTATGTGACCATCTTCCCTGTGTGTCCGAATCCCAGTCTGCCTTCTTGTAAGGACGCTAGTCACTTTGGGTCAGGCCCACCCTGATTCCCCGACACACACACACATGCACACACACGCGCGCACACGTGCACACAGACACAGCTCAACCCAGAGCAGGTGGCCGAGAGACAGCAGCCCCGTAACCAGCTGGGCATTGTTCTGAGTAGCAGGGACACAGGCCCACTGTGCCTACCCAGGTCCCTCGGACAGTGCAGACGCCGTTTCCCCATCTAGGACAAAGAGGGAAAGACCAACCATGTGCGAGGCTCGGTGTCGCATGTGTGGGATACGAGGTAACAAGACCCGCGTTCTGCTCCTGAGGGGCCGAGGAGGATGATGGCAGCCCCGAGCCGGCAGAGATGCGAGGTGGGGAAGGGACACCCACGAAGGCTGTGTGGGCGGCCGGGGTTTCCGGGCTAACATCCTTATTTGTTTGAGCTAATGATGGGGGACAGAGCTGCCCAGCTGCAGTGGGAATGGGCCTGTGGATTTATAGGATCGCGATGCCTTTCCTGAAGCTTTGTGATGGGGCTGAGGGATCCCAGACGGGGCACAGAGCTTACGTATGCCCTGCAAAGTGCTTTTCAAAGGGCCAGGGCTGTGGCTCCCGTATTCATCTGACCCAGAGTAACGTAAACTGCCTTCTCTGCTAGACCTATGGTTTATTTGTACAGTTTGGGCCATTTCTGTAAATGTTTGACCCGTTTGGAAATCCAATCTGAAGGGAAAGCACATGAGGGTTTTTATTTTGTGCATTGGAATTCCCGTCAGTGTCACGGACATTTTACCGACTGCGGCTTATTGGATGCTGCATTCCTGACCGAGGGAGAGAAAGGACCTGCTTTGTTTTCTTTTTAAAAAACGTCTCAAAGTAAAGGGTGTGGTGAAGGGTGTGGAGGTGTGAGACTGAATGATCTCCCTACCACCAGCGCGGCCAGCACATAGCGCAGGGCGCGGGGCGGGTGCCCAGTAAATCTTGGATGGGTGGAAAGTGCCCAAGTCTGGGTGGGGGCCCCAGCTCTGCCTCCTTTCAGAGCGCCACGAATCCCCCACGTCACGCTTCTCTTGCCGATCGAACACACTGCAGATAAGCCAGCGCGCTTCCTAGTAAAATGACTGGCAGCCACCAACTTCTCTTTTTAAAAAATTAATATAGGTTTTCATAAAGCGGGACTTGCTACTGCTAATGTTTTGGAGGGAGGGAGAAAGGAAGAGACGGAGAGAGAGCGGGAACACTGTTGGAACCTGCACAAATTCCAAAATATTATCATTACTTTTGTGTCGGGTGATTCCTGGGACTGGAGATCCGAACGGCAGGAAACCACGAGTGGAAAAAATGCTTAGCAGTTTGGGCGTGGTTTTCCAAGTCTTGAACCACTGGTCTGGATGGCCTGCGTCCCAGCCCCTCCCATGGTGCTGGCCAGTGAGGAGGGCCCCGTCCAGGAGGGGAAGCAGTCCCGTGTCGAGCAAGGTGTGACCCGGAACGTGAAGCAGCCATGCTGGCAGCTCTGAGTGCCACGCGTGGCCCGTGGGGGGGGGGCTGGACCTCGAGAGTCTCGCTGGCTCTTCAGACTCTGGGGCCCCCTCCCCAGAGGGCCTGTCTCCCCACACCCGGGCCAGGCCCCGAGACTGCCCTGCGCTGTGACGTCTGTGGGAACAGAGACCCCGCCGGCGCCGTTCGCTGCTCAGTCCCTGACACAGCCAATACCTGGGAAGCGACTCGGGGCTTCTGAGAAGCGGACATAGTGCTTGTGTCTTATTCGGGGTCCCAACAGGCAGCAGACGGACTACTCGCATCAGGAGAATTTCAGGAGCGTCTGTTTACAAAGGGATTTTTATTCAAGTGGGGTGGGGGTGTGGGGCCCCCGGGGGGGGAAGAACAGTAAGGGATGCTAGTGACAGCGGAGCTATTGCCGTCCCTGGGTTTTAGGGGACAAGGGGAAGGAGAGATGGCAGTACTCAGGAGAGAGATTCGTGCACAAGTGACCGCCAGGAGGGGAACAGTGACTTTGGATTGAGGGACACTCCAGCCCGAGGTGACCTCCCAGGGGGGAGCCTCAGGGGAGTGGAGGACTCCTGGTTCCTGTCCTGCCCTGGTCTCCTGTGTGCCCCCTAAAATCGAGGACAGAGAAGCCTTGGTGTGCTCAGCTCAGGTTCATGGGGCACAGGAGCTGAAGACTGCAGGGACAAGTCTGCAGGAGACACGGAAGGCAAAGTCCTCAATCTTCCTCTGTGCTCCCTAAAGCCTGCTGTCTCTGCTGCCCACCTCCGCCACCAGCGTCCGCCCCAAACCTTCATCATCTCTTGCCTGGTTTGTTGTCACAGCTTCCAGACTGGAAGCCTCGTCCCCTTCCAGTGCCCCTTCCAGAGGCCGAGACCCAGAGTTCTAACACCGCCCCAATCACTCCCTCTGGGCCACCCCTGCCTGCAGGACAGAGACCCAGCTACAGACCTGGCGCCCTGGGCTTCTCTCAGCTTCCCACTCCTGCCTCCCCAGCACCCCCCTCCTCGACTTGTGCAGACACCACCGTAGGGACCAGGAGGTCCCAGGAGGCTCCTGGCGATTTCCCGCCTTTGCGCCTTTGCACACTTGCTTCTTCCAGCTACAGTCCTTTCCCCTGGTCTCAGAGGGTCCCTACATCTCTTCAAGATTCTACTTCAGTGCCACCTCCTCCCAGGAGACTCCCCGACCTCTCAGGCTGCATCAGGCTTCCTTCCTCCGAGCTTCCATGGAGTTTCAGTCCCTCGTAGGAGTGATCCCACATAAATGGAGTTTATGCAGGAGCCGTGTGTTTGCAGGTTCACGTAGACATTGGAGGCAGGGACCTAAGGAAGAATTCTCCCCAGACACCAGGGAGAAATGAAACTCGGTCCAACTGAGAGCACATGCGGCATGAGGTCCCGCAGAGAGGGTGTTGTTATTACCGATGATCGACCCTCCTTGAGTGCCCACTGGGAACGCGGCAGTTCCGTGCCGCCTGGGCTTGCTGCTCATGCAGCTGTCGCAGGGGTTCAGCCCTGCTGCCGGAGAATCTCTCTGGTTTCAGTCAGTGCACTGACCTTCGGGCCACTTCCCCTCTACCCCAGGGCCCTCGCCAGCAGCAGAGCCCCAGATTGGGCTTGGATTCGGTCCTGATTTGGAGCACAGCGAAGCCTCTATTCTGCTCAAGCTGCCAACCAGCCCGTTCCGGGGCATTCGCCTTTCAGCCGCATTTGCGGTCACATCCGCGCTGTTCAATTTCACCTAAATCAGCAGCACTCGGGGTGTCGGTCTCAGCCCTGTGGGTTTGGTGACCATCAGCCCCAATTACCCAAAATGCCATTTGCCGGGGCAGTTCTGCCTTCACACAAGCCAGCAGCACAAAAAAGAATCGTTCCTAAAGTTAATTGAAACCAAACCGAGACCACATGGCTCCTTTTGGGGCAACTGACCCCGGCCCTTTGCCATCCCCAGTCCCCTTGCGGCATGGGGTCGGAGCTGATCCCACCCACCGCACATTTTGAGTTTTGTACAATTCACCTTTGTTGGGATCCAGGTTTGAGTTCTTGGAGCAGTTGGTTGAATCAACAACCCAAGTGGATATTAGCATTTAAGGGGCAAACTGGATTATTTCTCTGCCGGACTAAATGTCTGCTCTGTGGGAATTTTCGCTTGCGGAGAGGCACTTGTAAACTCTAGGATTATATAAAAAAAAAAAAAAATCAAATCATCATAAGTGGCATATAGCGAGAGGAGAGAGCAGGGTGACCGAGCCTGTGGGATATTGAGTTACTTTTGAGACCAGTTGATTTCTAGAACCTGTCCAACCTTCTTGCTTGTCGGTAGTGATGAAATTGATTGTGAATCAATTGGCCACAGGTTCCTCTGGCAAGACTCAGCCGTTGGTCGTTCTCTGGTGTACTTTTGGCTGTCGTTTGAGCAAAGGTTTGGTTAATAAGAAATAAAAATTAGTAAGAAGCTAAGATTCATTCCCACAATGTCTTTGACGACTGATAACAGTTTTATCTTAAGCGTTCTGGGCTGTAACATTTTTTAAAGGTATCTTTATAAAATTCATTTTTTTTTAAACAGCTTGATTGAGGTATAAATTCAGGTATTGTGCTGTGTATACAATTCAATGAGTTTAGGTATAGGATATTATTAACCTTTTTTTAAAAATTGTGGTAAAATACATATAACATAAAATTTTGAGTCTTAACCGTTTTTAAGTATACAATTCAGGGCATGATTTCCTTCCCCAATGTTGTACAACCATCCCCACTATTGACCTCCAAACACCTTACCTCACTCCCAAAAGTATCTTTTTCAAAGGAGTCTTGGTTACCTTCCCCACAGATTGTGAGAATATCCAGATGAAAAGTGAAAAAATATTGTCAAGCTTCCTAAAGGTGTTAACCCCAAGTGCAAACACCTGGCTCACTGGTTACTAGAAAGTTCCCGGAGGTTCTCGAACCTGAGCTCCATGGAGGAAGGGAATTTGGTGAAGTTTCTCCAACATCAGGAGCCGTGTTTGGCACATGTAAGCACATAGCATCACTGAGATTTGCTCTTGGAAATGTCTTAAATTTGGGGTGTTGTGTTGGAACCACCGTGGTTGAGTGTGGGATGGTCGGCCAAGGAGGCAGAACTTGGTGGTGCTGTGGGGGGAGGTGACAGGGTCTGGATCTGGCGTGTCCTGGTGGCTCTCGGGGCTCTATGTCGATGACCCCCACCTCCCCACTGTCCACCCCCTGCCACAACCACAGTGGCTTGCATCTGTCCTAACACTTGGTATTTTTCTAGGACTTTTTTTTAACTTTAGAAGAATTTTTATTACAATAGAAAAGTGCTCATACTGTATTAATAAAAATGCAAACTGTATTGCTTGGGGTTATAGTTTTGTGTTAAAAAGCATAGATGTGTCAGCCGGGTGGCCCTGTGGGACTGTCATCTCGCTGGGCCTCAGGCCCCAGGCCGTCTTCCTCACCTGCCCTCTGACTGTGCCTCTGGCTTTTCTCTTCCTCTTCTAAAACCCACTCTTACCACGACCTGACGCATGCACCTGTTCATCTTCTGCCCCCGCCCCCAGCAGGACTGGGAACTTGTCCTGTGTGCCATCATGACCCCAGTGTTTGGGATGGTTCACGGCGCATAATAGGTGCGTCACTAGTATTTGTGGGCTGTTGCAAAGCCGCCCGGGGGGCCGGCGACGGGCGGTGGTCTGGAGTCCCACCTCACAACTTCCCATCCTGGCTGAACCAGCCGCCTTCTGCCCTCCCTCTCGGACCCCGTTCCCCATCCCTCTGCGGGCTGGGGCCTCATGCAGGATGGAATGCTCCCTCCACACCAAAGGGCTCAGACGTAAGGCGTAAGGCGGCCGGTGGACAGATGCTTGGGGGCATTTGTACTTTAGCAAACAGACACATTAAATGACCCCCTCTGTGGGGGTTTCAGCCCTGCAGGAGCCGGCTAGGGGGATGATTTATTCTGCAGCGGGGCTACAAGCCTCTCTGCAGACAGTGCCCCTGAAACCTCTCCAGGAGCCAGCTGTGCTTCAGGAGAGGGGCCATTCATCCGTCTGCAATTCCAGTGGTGACAGGACGACTGCCACCCAGCTCCTCTGCTGGCTCCTCTGGTGCTCTTTCCGCCTGGAGCCCCCGGGTGATGGAGAGGCCCAGCGTCCAGCCTGGCTGTGCCGGCGGGAGCATGGAGACCCGTCTCACAGGGCTGGTGCCAGCCACTTGGAAGGCTGCCTGCCCGGCACTGGAATGCGAATGTCTATAAAAAGAATCCTGAGGGCAGTTAGCACAGCCCGCTGCTCATTCACACTGCACGGGGCGGACCCCTTGTGGGGTAATGGCATGGTGGTGGGGTCTCAAACACCATGGAAACCCCATGCCCGCTGGCCACAGCTTGCCAGGCAGAGGCATCAGGAGAAGCCGTGCTCCCGGGCACTCACGCCGTGGGACATTGTCCATTTTGCTACGTACCCTGAGATGGGGGCTGGCGTGTGCCCCCCCAGGAACCCAGAGCTTCATTAGGACCAGGGGAGGGAAATAAGTCCCGCTTACAAAAGTATACTGTTCGAAAACGGGTCGCCTGGGTTTTGGGTCACAAGGTGGGTGTGAGGCCATGGTGAGGAGCACCATGAACGTCCACCATCAGGGCCCTTCCTGCTCTAAAGTGTGCTCTGCACACGTATCACATTGCTCGGTGATGCCGACTATGAATCGGCCCCTTCCGGCAGCAGGGTTCTAATCAGATAAAACATAACAGTAACAACAACCACCACTGATATGTGAGTGTTTTCCTTCAGTCTCCCAGGATCACCCACTCAGACGCTCGCAGATACCCCATAGCCAACATGCCCAGATGGCACCCTCGAGGCCGCTCGTTGGCCCAGATTTGTCGCAGGGACGTGTGCTCACTCCGTGCTGGGCTTTGTGCCTGGCAGGGGGAGGCGGTGGGCCAGCCCCTCAGCTCCGGGAGCCTGGCGTCTCGAGGGGGAGACAGGCACAGGTCAGACAATCCCACAGACATAAGGTCCTACCCCGTAGCACGTGTCAGGATGGGGAGTCCCGCCTGCGAGGCGGTATTTGACAATGCAGAGTGCTGGTGGGCGGCCGGGACGCGGGGGAGGGAGTCCAGGCAGTGCGGCAGTTCAAGAGAAGAAGATGGCGGCCCCTGACTCCTCGCCACCAGGTTGGAACCTTCTAGAGCCCAATAAAGGGTGTTGCAAGAACAACTGGGTGCTGAGCTCCAAACCGCCCCCTGGATTTCAAACTCACATGATTTGAAGACTGTATCTCCCCGGGGGTTTCTCCCAGCAGCCTCAGACTGTGGCTGTGTGTGGTCTCAGCAGCTCTGGGGTAATGACCGCCAGCCCCAAGCCCCAGGGGGGACGCTCGGGGTCCCAGAGCCCGTGTACCTGGGCACCTGCACCCAGGAAAGTGCTGGAGAAGCAAAGCCTCGTGCGCAATCCAGAGTCAGGCCTGTTGCTGTGAGGCACCAGGCCCGGGGGCATGATCGGGCAGGTGAGACCCGGGGAGAAGGTGCCGCCTGGGGCCCTGCTGCACGCACGTGTGCTGACCTCTTTGGAGCACACACACCCAGTAAGGCTCACCAACACAGGGCTCCCCTCCGCTTAGGGGCTGCTGGCAAGGGTGGTCAGAGACGGCCCAAATCCTAGGAAGCTGCCTGAGGTTGTTTGCTGACTGTGCAGGACACAGGAAACTGTGCTCTGTGGCGCATCTTCGTGTGTGCGAGAGTTGCGTGCAGGTCTGAGTGTGTATGAGAGTGTGCACGAATGTGTTGTGTGTGAGTGTGCGTGAGTGCGTATCTCTGTGTGTGTGTGGATGTGGGAGAGTATGCACAAGTGTGTAGCCACCTGGGTGTGTGCGAGTGTGCACGCACGTGTCTAGAGGCCAGGGCACCTCGGATGGCGAAAGATGTAACTACAGACCTCGGTGTGCGCCGACCACTCCCTCTATGGTAACCGCCAGTTATCCAGGGAATTTCTGGAACACCCGGGGGCAATGGCAGGGCCCTTCCAGAAGGAAGCAGCTTCTTGTCAGAAGGAAGAAGGCTGCAAGCATGTGGGCCGTTGGGAGGAGCTGATTGCAGAAGCGAACGCGGGGCTGGGCGGGCAGCGACCTGTGCACAGGACTGAATTGATTTTCTCTGTGGGTGGGCACGCTCACAGAACCCTGTCGTTGAAACGTCATCCTGACTGCTTTCTCTATTTGTCTCTACTCTGCTTCCCTGGATCCCCAGAGAGGGGGTCTGAAGAGGGGATTATCCCCATTTTGGTGCTAGAACTAGGCTCGATGAGGTGACTTGTCCAGCATCAGGTGGGTGCAAGTGACCCAGTGGAGTCCAGGCCGGGGTCCCGTTGGTGTGAGTGGGGACCCGACAGTGGGAGCAAAGCAGCACTTTCCATCACAAGTATTAGGTGCGCGCCAGCGCGTCGGCTCTGAAACGTTCATCCCTCCACCTCGGCCCTCGATGTCCTCAATGTTAACATCCTCGGGTGTCGCCAGTTGCCCTGGTTTGCTAGTCACTTGGTTATATTATTTCTTCCATTGTTTATACCAAACACACGCCTGTTGGAGGTGGCAGTTTGGAGGAATGCTTCAGGATGAACGTGCACCAGCTACACCTCTCAGCCGAATTCCCTCCGGACCGCGGGGAGGAAGTGTGGGCATCGTGGCCATTCCGATGCTTTGTCCACGAATCACTAGAACTGCGTGAGCACAGGCCCCGTCCTGCCCCTCGGACATGGGCCGCCCCAGAGACACAGCTGCCCGGGAGATGCCGTTGGCTATTTATTGCATCCTTTCGGTTTTACTGGGGTCCCGGTAAACCCTGCTTGCTGAGCCAGAAGGTTTATGGTCCCGGCTGTGTTCTGGGGTTTGCAGATTCTGCGTGTCTGGTTTGTCATTTTGAGAAAAGCCACAAGTTTTGTTTTGTTTTGTTTTTGTTTTAAACAAAGGAATTTCAGGATTTGTGGGGAAGCTACATCCTGCAAAGAGGAAGAACATTTTCTGGGACATTTTCAAGGAAATAGAAGCTACAAAGATCGGGACCCTTCATCTGGTGTTTCTCAACCTTTAATTTTGAAGTTCTTAAATCTCTGTGTCTCTGTCTCCCTCTCTCTCTCTCTCTCTCTCACACACACACACACACACACACACACACACACACACACACACACCTTGGTAAATAAGCTAGAGGCAAAAAGAAAAGCTTCAGGAAAAAAGTTATCTCCATAAAATTTCCAAAGACCTCATAGTTCTCGTAACTTAAATACAGTGAAAACTTGCTTGCCAAGGTAAGACGCACACATCTGTGCTTCAGTAGGATGCCACGTCCCTGCTGTAAACGCATGTCTGGTTTCTCCCATAAGGAGATAAACCCTAAAGGTCACTGAGCTGTGTCGTGTGTGTATCAGAGGTGAGTGCCGGCGCGCTGTGCACAGGGCGGTTTCCTGCTTCTCCCTCCTTGGAAGTCAGTGAGGAGCAAGGTGGAGAAGCCTGCCCCGTCTGTGAGGGGCCTCGTACACACTCCCACTGCCTGATCTTTGCTTTCAGCAATAACTGCTGCCGGTGGCATTCAGTTCACAAAAACTGCAGGTATAAAAAGCAAACTTTTGGTAGGCAAAGCCATTCTGAAAAACTTACCTTGATGTAAATGTTGTCACTCAAGGACTGTTTCTTCTAGCTGCGTATTTATGTATCTTACGTGTACAGAGTCGTCTCAGGTGGGAGCAGGGTCTTTGCAATAGATCACACTCACCGAGATACGTTGTTAGGTTTGCTGTGGATGTGGACACAGCACGAGCCAGAAGGCGGTGAAGAGTCTCCAGAGCAGCTCAAACTCAGACACGGCCCAAACCAAAGTGAGTGGAAAAATTTTTGTAATAGCTCAGACCTAATCACCAACTTTAATAGGGTTAGTAGATACACCCTCATTCGGGGTCTTATGAATAAGACACCCTTCGTGCTAGCAGTGGGGAATGGTCATTACGTAAAAACTCCCACAGTCGGCCTTTCTCTATCCGCACGTTGTTTGAAGCAAACGAGCAGATGTGGGGTACACATGCACCCCCCGCCCCCCACAGAGCAGCAATAATCAATAATAATCCATGACCCCCGGGATACAGGACGGCCGGCGGTCTTCCGGTGAGCACTGCAGATGGTTTCCCCCAGGACAGGGAGGGACCCACTGGCTGCCGGATTCCTGTCCTGCCGCACACCCAGCTGTGCGTGCTGTGCCAAAGCCATGTCCCTCCTCATCAGGGGCGACCAGCACACTCGAGGACGAGGGAGAAACGCAGTGGACTTTTCGCGTGTCTCCACATCAGGGTTCACAAAATCCATGGCTGGCGGAAAACGTGTCTCAAGACTTAATTTTTATGTCTTCAGTTTGGATTTGTGGCACCCTAGGTGCAATCTGAAATGCTTCTGCACTGTGACAAGGAAAGCTGACAGCAGTGTGGGCGTCCTCCTCCACTGTCTTGTGAGCCCTCCTTCCCGCCGGCTGGGGGGGAAGGGGGCGGCTCTGACCTGTGGTGTGGAAGGAGCGCCCAAGATCGCCCGGTCCTGCACCACCGCAGGGGTGCGCCCCAGGCCGCTGGCTCCCAGGCTGGGCTTTGTCCCCCAATGCCACTGTCCGTCACCACAAACACGGTGGGACAGCCCAACTTACACCTGGGTCCTGGCACCGTGACTAATGGAACCTTTTTGCTCTCAAAGGTATCCTGACTGAGATGACAAATGGTCATCTTGCACATGAACATGTGTGTAAATACATGCGATATGCGGTGAGTGGTGTGTGCGGGTGGCCATACCCACGCGTGTGTTCATTCATCATCTTGGGCAGATGAAACCAACCCTGGGGCCCCTCCCTCCACACATGGTCTGTCAAGTCAGAGTCCACCAACATGTGTCCACGGGACACCCTTGTCCTGTAAGGAAGGGCCCGGCCACCTTCCATGTTGATTGGAACTTGCTGCAAATGGGCCATGGCTTGTGCATATGTGGTGTGTGTCTAGTGTGGTATGTGTACATGTACATGGTGTGCTGTGTGCATGTGTATGTGGCGTGTGTGTGTGTCTCTGGTATGTGTGCACGTGTGTGCACGTGTGTGCGTCCGTGGGTATGGTGTGGCTGTGTGTGTGCACACGTGTGCAGTAGTGTGTGTGTGGTGGGCACCCTTCGGGAGATGCGAGGCAGCAAGGTGGGGCAGCGCGGACCAGCGGGGCAGGGAAGGAAGAAGAGATGCAGGACATGCAGTGACAGGGAACTCCAAACCCTGTAGGTTTCGCAGCCCCGAATTTACTCCATTTGCAGCAAAGAGGGAAGAAAGTCAATCCCTTCCCCTGACCTCTGGGCAAGGCTTCTGGCAGTGGTGCTTTGGTGTGGCCTGCGTTCTCCAACACGGGATAGGGGAGGGCGGCGGGAAGTGTTTGGAGTGGGAGCGGTGCCTTCTCGGAGCTCAGCTGGCTGGGCCACCCTGGACCAGTGGCTCTGTCCCAAAGTACAGAATGAGGATCAGGGGTGCGGTGGCCAAGAACCTCTGGTTCAGCCCAGGGACGCTCTTCCTGCCATCTGAGCAGGCAGGGGCGTGGGGGGGAGACAGTCTCGGCGTCCGTGCATCCTGCAGGGAATGGAAGGGGCCGGGATGCAGGGGGGGGTCCACGGGCGGTCTCCGAGTGACTGTGGCCAGGTACCCTCATCGACAGCTCAGCCTGCCGTGTCCTCCTTGCCCCACCTCCCACTAGATGTGGGTGGCCTGCGGGGAGAGGTCCCCACACCAGGATTCCCCGGCCACCCAGGGAGACGGTTGTGCCCATAGCAAGTCATCTCTCTGCTCCTAATGGATGCGAGGCTGGCCAGGGGTCACATGAAGGGTCGAGATCTGACCGGATTTCCAGCATGGGACAGGTACCGGCCACCACAGCTGCCACTTGCTCTTAGGAGCCGGCTCAAGGCAGCCACGAGCAGTGGCCTGGGACGCCCAGCCATGGATACCCCCAGCCCTGGTGATGTGATCATCACAGACAGAAGTGCACAGTGCAGGAGCTAAAGCCATCAAGGTGTCTCAGCACTGTTGGAGATGCCATCAGGGCCTCACCAAAACCAAGCTGTCCAGGCAGGCAGGATGCCTCTCCCACCCAAGACCGCGTAGCTTCGAATGGGCACCTGCTTGCCCCTCAGGACCATGCGTGCAGCCTCGGGGAAGGGGAGGAGGGCACATCCCCTGGGCTCCTTCTCAGCAGGTGCCCCCACCTCTGGCACCCCCATGAGGACCATGGCTCACAGTCACGCCTCCACCATGGCCCTGGCCTCTAGCTTTGTGTGTCGGGCTGAGGAACAGTAACTAAGGAAAATCTCCTTAAAGCGGGGGGTTGCTTAATATTTTAAAATACATGTTAGAGCCTCACCCACCAGCATGGCTAAAATTAAACATTGGCAAGGAGGCGAGAAGCTGCTCATGGGAGCATGACCTTCCCCTATGCAAGAGGACATGAATGCTGACCCCAGGCCTGTTGGGTGGTTCGACAGTCCTGCTCCTAGGGACACATGACAGGAAGGTAAAGCATGTGCATATCCAGGAATGTGCAGACACGCCCCATTCCTAAGGCCCCAAGCTGGAAGGCACCTGACAGCCCCTCCAAAGGACAAGAGACGCGGGAGCGGAGTAGTACAGAGCAGTGAAGATGGAGCCCAGCACTGCAGCAGGTGGATCTCCGCAGTGTGGGGCCAGGAGGCCACACGTACAAAGTGTGTGCTATGTGATCCCATCCACGTGATGTTCCAAACGGGTGGAATTGCTCCAGGATGCGGGGGGTGGGGGGCAGGAAGCGGCTGCCTTTGGAGAAGTGGGGCTGGAGATGCCAGGGGGCTGGTACCGCTTTACACCCTGATGCAGGTGGGGATTACATGGCTGGGTTCCCTGTGCTCTGCTCATAGGACCTAACACTTTTCTGTATGTGCTTTATACAGAATGGAGGACTCTATAGAAATCATCTAACAATATATTTATGCACCAGATGATAGTAGGGAAGGCAGTGGGCTGGCTGTGGGGGCCTGAGGCCAGATCCACATCTCACTTACTCTGAGAAAGGAGGGGTACAGGAGGTCCTCACCTTTGTGAGAGCATGGACCTCTCCAACATGCCGTGGGTCCCTGCCCAGCAAAATGTATGTATGATGTTTTGCATGGAAATTGTGGGGTCTTGTGGACTCCTGGAAGCCCACCCAGTGACGCCCAGAGGGGCCCACAGACCCCAGACCAAGGGTTAGGAAGCAGGTTCCAGAGCCTGACACCTGCATCTGTGCTCCACGACTTTCTAGTTGAGGTGGGTGAGGGGCCTGCTCTTTGGGTTTCAGGTTCCTTGTTGGTGGAATGGGTGGCGGAGCTGGTGGGGAGAATGGATGGTTTGTGGAGATAAGGCGGCCCCACGCCGGGTTCAGCGCCATGCCACAGTAAGAATGCTGTCTATGTCAGCAGCTGTGAGGAGGTGATGGAAGCTCTTCCAGCTCCGACATCCCAGGGTCTGTCATGCACGCAGAATTCCTCCCTGAATTCAGAACTGGGTAACACAAGTCAGCCCGTGTCCTCTCGGTCAAGGTCAGGTTTCCTTTGCAGAGACATGGTTTTGGCACTTGGGCTCGCTGGAAACCCAAGTCAGCTCGCACATGAGGAGATGTCACATGTGTCCGGTAACAGCATCACGGGCCTCCTGTGTGCAGAGAAATTTCCAGGAGGACATCTGCTCCATCCCAGAAACCTCAGGAGAGCCCCGCGTGGTCTCGGGCTGCCTGACTTGGGTTTTATAGCAATCCTTTGGCCAAAAGACAGCTTGGAGCCTCCCTCGGAGTCTCCTTGCTGCTGCTGGGAAATGCCTGGATTCCCGTGGGGCTGGGAAGGATGCGCGTCCCTGGCGGCCCTGCTTCCTCCACTCCAGCTTATCGCCTTTCATGCCAATAAAAAATTTTATTTGTAACAATAATAAAATAGGCCTACTGATTAACTGTGTTCCTCCCTCCAATATTAGGAAGATGTTTTTCCTGATGGGAGAGCATCCTGAAGGTTAAGAGGCTCCTGGCCAAATATCCAGCAGGCCGGCTTTCAATGATGTGTGTGTGTGTGTGTGTGATGTATGTGGGGTGTGTATGTGTATGTGTGGTGTATGTGATATGTGAGTGTGTGATGTTTGTGGTGTGTGTGGTATGTATGTGTGTGTAATATGTATATATGTGGTGTGTGTGATGTATGTGGTGTGTAGTGTGTGTGTGTGTGTGTGTGTGTCTTGCTCTGCCAGTCAGAGTCAGGGAGGACTCCATGCTCAGGAGTATCAGCATCCCCTGGCTCCCCAGCTACCCCTTGTGCCCTGAGCCCCTCCATTCAGGAATGAGCTGGGGCTCATTCCATCTGTCACATCTTACATTAGTATAGTACATCCATCCATCCTGTCATCCTCCCATTCATCCATCCATCCATCTATCCATCTGAGAAGGATTCACACCCATTCCATCTGTCCCATTGTTGAAAGGGACCAGCCCCCTCCTCCAACAGGTCCTATGGTGACTGTCATCTATGTTGGACATTTGTAACATCAAGAGCAACAGGTTGGGCGCCTGGGTGGCTCAGACGGTTAAGCGTCTGCCTTCGGCTCAGGTCATGATCCCAGGATCCTGGGATCGAGTCCTGCATTGGGCTCCCTGCTCAGCAGGGAGCCTGCTTCTCCCTCTGCCTCTCTCTCTCTCTCTGTCTCTTATGAATAAATAAATAAAATCTTAAAAAAAAAAAGAGCAACAGGTGATCTCAATTAAGGGCTCTTGTGCTCAGAGTTGCATTGAACCCTCAAAGCACCTTCCGAGTGAGGGTCCATTTATGTCCATTTTACAGAGAAGGAAACTGAGGCTTAAGGAACATAGGTCCACATTAGTGAGTGCTGGAGCCAGGATTTGAACCCAGGCAGCACCAGTAGCCCTCCCCACTGTTATACAACATTCCCTTGATACAGATATGAGACCCTTTTCTTCATTCTCTACTTGACAAAAGAGGCTCATAAACTGACTAGGACATTCATCAAAAAATGACATGGACCCGAGTCTGATCATGAGCAAACACCAGACAAATCCCAATAGAGGGATATGCTACAAAATATCTGACCAATATTCCTCAAAAGTGTCAAAGTCATCAGAAACAAGGAAAGTTTGAGAAACTGTCCCAGCCAAGAGGATCCTAAGGAGACAAGATGACTAACTGTCATGTGATCCTGGATGGGATCCTGGAGCAGAAAAAGAACATTATGTGAAAACTAAGGAAATCTGAATAAAGTATGGACTTTAATTAATAACAGTGTAATAATAACATATCAATATTGGTTCATTAATTGTAGCAAATGTACTATACTAATGTAAGATGTTAACAATAGGGAAATGGGGTGTTAGTATAGGGGAACTCTGTACTATCTTCTCAATTTTTCCGTAAATCTAGAACTAAGAAATAGTCTATTAAGAAGAATAAGATGACTGATAGGCTGGAAGGATGAATGAATGGACAGGAGGATGACAGGATGGATGGCTGGCTGGATGGTTGGGTGGATGGATTGGAGGATGACTGGGTGGATGGGTGGATGGGCAGATGGATGGATGGATGGATGGGTGGATGGATGGACGGATGGATGGATGGATGGGCGGATGGATGGGTGGACGGACAGACTGGGGAAGATGACTGGGTGGATGGATGGATGGATGAGTGAATGGATGAATGGGAGGATGACAGGATAGATGGGTAGATGGAAGGAAAGAAGAGAGGGAGGATGGAAGGTAAAGTGATAAAGCAAGAATCACAGAATATTGACAACTCCAGAATCTCAGTGATGAATATAGGGGTTTTCACAACGGGTAACTCCTGTATGTTTGGAATGTCTTCTAATACAATGTTGAGAGGATAAAAATGATCAGAGGCTAAGGGATGTGTGCAAGTCTCACCATTTGGTTTCTTTATTCCTTTGCACTTTGCACTACTCTGCTGGTGATGAGGATGAGGGTGGCCACATATTAAATATTTAAATGAATATTTAATATTCATGAAAACTTCATCACTGTGCCACTGCCTGAACACAGTGCCTCTGGAATTATGCAGTATGATCCCTTTTACTTCCAAAGTGGATCCAAATTTTGATAGGGCAGGCATCAAAGGCTAAGAACGCCAGGGTAAATTGGGGATTAAAGAATGGAGACAGGGACCCTGGTTAATTAACATTCAGTCCTCACAGCACACAGTCAGGCCATTGGATAGAATCAGAATATTTTTGAGCATGAGCTTTGGGCTAGGCACCTCCTCTTTCACACAAGGAGGAGAATCTCACACCCAGGACTAAAGAATCTGTCAACGCTCTGGAAAAGTGTAACAAAAAGGGAAATGTGCATCTGGTGACAGGCGGACAGCACTGGGCATGTTGCTGCTACCAGGGCGGCCCCTCCTCCGTCTGATTGAGGATGGGATGCACAAACAACCCCAAATGCTTCCAATCTGGTCCTTGAGGAGAAAGGATATTTGTGGTAACAGAGAAATTTGCCACCCAGCACTGTTACTTTGGTGTCATGTTTCTGTGGTCGCAAGTTATTCATCCAAAATTGGTCTCTGCTAGGAAACGAGAAAAATATTCCATACTATAAAATGAGATTTGAAGTGATCTTCTATCCTGAGGTTGACATTTGGGGGAATGAAGGAAAAAAACAACCAAAAGAAGAATTAAAAATGTATTGGTTTGAAGAAATCCACCCACCTTTGAAAGGTGTTGCTCGTGTTCTGACACCAGGCTTTCTTTCTCTGGAGCTGTAGTGATCTTCCTGTCATAGCTTGGAAGGTCTCCAGTCTTCCCTACCATGGATGTTGGTGTACAGTCTCAAAGTGCTAAGGGCTAGGATACACTCAAATGTGGACCCCAATTCAGACTGCCGTGAACACACTGTGGAATCCCCATAAGATGGCAGAACTCCCAAGACTTGTCCTCCCTGCCCTCCGGTTTCCATTTTGAAGAAGGATGTTTCTTGGTCAACCTCTGATCCAGTCCTTGGAAGATCTAGATGCATGCAGTGGCAGCCTGCTCTCTGGAAGTGCAGAACGTGGGGGTATCTGGCCGAGCTCCCCTGCCCACATCTGCCCCAGGCTCTCCATCTGCAGGATGGGCGGCTGGCCCAGCCATCTCCGACATGGGGAACTGTAACCCCTTGGGAGCCAATCAGCCCCAGTTGGTCCCAGAACAGATCTTCTGGAGGTGCTCAGACTGGGGTCTAGTCCTGGCTCTGCTGTGTGACCGGTCCACTTGCTTGGATTTTGCTAAGCCGCAGCAGCTTCACGTACAAAATGGCAATGTGATAATGCTCACCCTGGGGATTTTGTGGGGAAAGACCAAGCTGACCCATGCAAAGTGCTTAACAAGGCACCGGAAAAAAGCGATTGCTCAGCAAGTGTCCCCATCATTATGAAGCAGACACAATTCTGGAGGGGTCTGATCTCTCTTCCCAGACCCCAGGCCTTGCCTACCTGCAGCTGACACGTGAAGGAACTGTGTCCGCAGTCAGGGAGCCTGGGCTCTCAGCTTCCTGGCAGAGTGATGGGCTGATGGAGCTGCCCTGTCTGACTTGGAAATACTTGGTTAGCCCACCGCTGCTCCAGGCTTCCCCCACCTTGGGGACAGGTGGGGAGCAGGGAGGAACCTAGCACACTGCTTGTCCTGATCAGGCCCTTCCCAGGCCTGCCCCGTTCAACCTGTCACTTGATGTGACTTGGGAAGTGACATTAATAATCATCCATTTAGATACACTAAGCTTCCCCTTTGTGTGTGCTCACAAGGTTCCAGGCCACAGATGGATAGGTCAGCATGACTCCTCACTGTCCCTGGAATGTCAAATACAGCCTGTGTCTCTGGGCTAACAAGCATTACAATGTGGTCAGCTTTGCTTCCTGTTGTTTCTCTTGATGACAGGCTTTTGGGGGCAAGGGCAGAGATTCTGAGCCAATAGAATAGGGACTAGAACATGCTGGGACTGGTGCCCCAGCCCGCCAGAGCCCTGCCTCACACCGACCCCTGGGATGTGGGCTGATAACCAACTGGCTCAGTTGAAGAGGATGAAGCCACTCAGCATGGATGCAGGATCTCTCTGGGAAGCCTTCGTGAGGGTAGAGAGAGCATGTCTCCCAGTCACTGACGCCCTTAGAGCTCCACCTCTGGGAAGACATTGCTCCACCTGCTACTCACACTGCACCCTCTGCTTGAGGACCCTGGGAACCATGGGCAGAACCAAAGTCCAACTAGTGGTAGGGATTCCTGGAACTAATCTACCCTGATGCCATTCATGGCTTTACCCGTCCATTCATTCACTCATTCATTCAAACAGTTCTTCACTCATTCAGCAAACATGTCATGGTATCTCCTCTGGGTCAGGCTTTGTTCCAGCATAGTGGGGACTGAAATATTTCTGCATCCTCAAAGCCCAGACCAACCAGTGCCTGGCACCTGGCAGGAATACATTTTTCAGGGATGGATAGATAGATGGGTGGATGGACAGGTGGATGGATGGATGCATGGATGGATGGACAGACAGGTGGATGAATAGGTGGGTAGGTGGGTCACCTTCACACTCCAGGAAGGTAATCTTTGCTGTGTCCACATAAAATCCAAGCAACAGTCTCTGTCTTTTTCACTTTTTCTTTCTGGAAAGAAGTGGACAGACCACCCAGAGGTACAGACCCAGCCTCTCATTCCTACGTACTCTTTATGTCCAACATTGACTTGTAACCTACCTACCATGTGTTCAGAATCGTGCTGAGTCCCCAGGGTCAAGGTTACAAAGAAATATGGTGGTAGATAGGCCTTTTCTCAGAAGGTAGGGATCCTCTGTTCTCATGGCCCTGTCCAGGTGAGGAATCCGAGATCAGAGAAGTTAGGGACTCGGTCAAAGTCACTCTCTCTGCTGCCTTGAGAGGCCAGTGTCTGCTCTGGCTGGGGCTCTGAGGTGCCAGTGCTGAGGAGAGCAGGGCAAAGAACATGGAGTACAGCTGTGGACAGGCTCCAACCACCTGGATTTGGAGGGAGGAGGAGCATGAGGGCTGGAAGGCCCGGGGGGGGCTCTGAGGGCGATGGAGCCAGTGGGCAGTGGGCAGTAGGTGGGGCCCGTGGGCTCTCAAGGGGCGAGAGAGCGGCCAGCCTTGGCCAGGCCAGCAGCCCAGCCCCTTTAGACACACCTGGGCACTGGGACCACCAGGATCTGCTCTATATTCCCTCCACATCCCCAACAACCTCGATGACAGTAATAATAGCTGAGAGACTTGACCCTGACCGTGTGTAGGCCCCTGAGCTGAGAGTCTGTGTCCACTGTTGTGTTTGACTGAGAGCCACCAGGGAAGGCAGCACCACCATATATGTGAGGGACTGGAGTGTGCAGAGGTTGGAAGTTCTGCCCCGTCTCACCCACTAGAATCAGCGCCCATGACCGCTCGTCCCCGTGGCTTCTGTTCACGACCATCTGTAGGAAGGGCTCCTATTCGTTATCCCAGGGTAAGAGTCCATAAGGAAGGGATCCTCAGGGAGGCTGAGAACCTGGCCCCTGCATGCAGCAACTGAGTGGTGGTCTGAGCTTTGTTTCCTATAGTCAGATCTGCCCCTGCCCCATGCTGCCTCCTGTCCTGGTAGCCCGCGTTCCTGGGTCTGACTCTAGCTTAGCTGCTTGCAGTTCCCCATCTGCAGAAGGAGTGGATTCATTGATAATAGTGGTTCTCAAGGGTGGCTTTGCCCCCACGGGCATTCGGCAGTGTCTGGAGGCATTTGGGGTTGTCCTCACGGGGTGGAGGTGGGTGAAGCATGGGATGCTGCTCAACACCCTACAGTGCACAGGACACCCCCACAAAGAATGACCTAGCCCCACATGTCAGCAGTGCCGAGGAGGAGAAGCCCTGATCGAGCGGGTGGCGAGCTTCCAGAAACTAAGTAAATGCCAAAGCTCGTCAGAAGTGGAATTCTCTCTCGGGATCTCAGAAAGAAAAAAAAATCCTTTCTCCTCTTCCCAATTCGGGCCCCAGCAAACCCACTCCCTGGGCTCACACATGGATCCTTGCAAAGCTGCTTGAGGGTGACTTTGGTCCAGACAGGAAAGCGACTAATTCCCCAGCGCAGACCCCGATTTTCTGACTATTTCATATCTGCACACGATCGCGAATCTGTTCTTACTGCTGTTGGGCATGGGGGTCAGTGACTCCCTTCTTTCATTTTGTGTTTTCCCTCCTGGTTGCCCTCAGATCGAAGCTCGGTGAACTCTGGCTCAGGCTGCAAGAACATCTTTATAAAGGGCCGCACGAGCTTTCTTACTCTATCGCAGTTCCTGAGGGTGATGTATCACGTTACTAATTCCCTTAATTGCATGTCTGGGCTAAAAACAGACTTTCTTAGTTTTCCTAAGAAGTTACATTCTTGATGACATTAAAACACTGTGGTAAATTAAGCTAAATGTTAACTGATGTACTTAAATCATGAATCAGTATATAGAGTGTTTACCTAAACTTGTTTACCCTTCTTGGTCACTCATTTTGTAGGTTTTGCCAAAACTGAGAGAGGAATCGTGGTGTCAGATTCAGGATCTGGAAATAACTCAAGAATTCTTGTTTTCTTTCGATTTTTAGCCCCGGCCTGAGTGGATGCTGCAATCATGTAGTAATCAAAGAATTAGACAAGCAAAATGCTGCAGGCTGATTCATTTCCCTGGATTTTTGCAGAGGATGGGAGGGCGGCAAAGCTGTAGGGAGAGATGACGTTTTTCCCCTAAGGATGAAAAACTTAAAACTTGCATTGTTTGGTTCTTTCCAATTCAATTTTGAAAAAATAAAAAGCAAAGATAGAGAGATGTGTGATTTATTGTAAGAGACAACAGCCACAGAGCACCCACTGGATGCCGGAGGCCCTTTTAAACATGCTGTGTGTCGGCTCCCAGAGTCCTCCCCGGCGACCCGGAAAATGGGAAGCCACATCCTTCCCAGATGAGGGAGCTGGGGCCCAGACAAGCTGAGTGCCTTTTTCAAGATGACAGGGCTAGCCAGCAGAGGGACTGATGCCTGCACCCCTGACGATGATGCTTCCTGCCCAAGGATCTATCTATGAGGTCCCAAAGGACACATGCTTTCAGGGAATAGAAACAGTCCACAACAGAGATCCATCTGTAACAAGCATTATCGCTTGTAAATTCCCTTACCCCTAGATAAGCTATCACGCTGACTTCATGATGGGTTGTTTTTGTTTTTGTTTTTTTCCCTCTCTGTGGGTTCAAAGTGCGATTTTGCTTTGTCTCAATTTCTCTCTGTCTTTATCTCTCTCTCCCAGTCAGCCACGTTTTATTTGTAGATAATTTATTTTTTTAAATAAATAATGCATCTTCAAAATTATCAAACAGGACACTTCAGACCTGTGCATTTGACTCTATGTACATTTGGCATAAAAAAAAAAAAACCCATAGACAAATACTGAACTCTAGCTAATTGTTACCTGTGCAAAAGAATATGGGGGGAAATGTACTAATATCTGTAGTTTATTTTGAAATGCATCAAAAAAAATAAGGTTTGATGGAAGACGGATGGATGGATGGATGGATGGATGAGTGGATGGATGAATGGGTGGGTAGATGGATGGATGGGTGGGTGGATGGATGGATGGTTGGATGGTTGGGTGGTTGGATGAGTAGATGGATGGATGGGTGGATGGATAGATGGATGGGTGGTTGGATGGGTATATGGATGGATGGGTGGATGGATGGATGAGTGGATGGTTGGATGGGTGGGTAGATGGATGGATGGGTGGGTGGATGGATGGATGGATGGATGGTTGGATGGTTGGGTGGTTGGATGAGTAGATGGATGGATGGGTGGATGGATGGATGGATGGATGGATGGATGGATGGATGGATGGATGGTTGGATGGTTGGGTGGTTGGATGAGTAGATGGATGGATGGTTGGATGGGTAGATGGGTGGATGGATGGATGGACAAATGGGATGAGATGGTAGACACATGGATGTTCACTGTACAGTTCTTCAACCTTTCTGCATGCTTACAAATTTTCATTAAAAAGATTGAAAAAGGGGCGCCTGGGTGGCTCAGATGGTTAAGCGTCTGCCTTCGGCTCAAGTCATGATCCCAGGGTCCTGGGATCGAGTCCCACATCGGGCTCCCGGTTCAGCGGGGAGCCTGCTTCTCCCTCTCCCTCTGCCTCTCTCCCTGCTCATGCTCTCTCTCTCTCTGTATCTCTGTGTCTCAAATGAATAAATAAAATCTTTTTAAAAAATTAAAAAAAATATTGAAAAAGATAGGGAATAGAGATTCTTGATAGAAATTCAAAAGACACAAGTTAACAGTAGGTGTTCCTCCACCTCACCCTGCCCTCAGTCTCTTGGTTTCCCTGGCAGCAGCAATCCGTGGCACCTGTGGTTCTGGGTACCCTTCCAAGGATTTTCGATGCCTACCTTGGCACATATGTGCTCTCCTTGCTATGACAGCGATGATACAGTAATAATAACTAATGGTCATACGGCCCTTGCTCCATGCCAGCACCATCCTAAATGTGTGACACATACTGATTCGTGACATCTCCTCCACAGCCCTGCAGGGTGACTGCTGTCTTCATCCCCACTGTGCAGATGGACAAAGTGAGGCAGAGGAGGCTGAACAATTTGCCGGACATCATCCTGCTCATTGGGGGGGAGCAGACGGCACGCAGACCCTTCTGCACTCGAAAGCCCCCCCCCACCCCCAAGTGACATGTCCCAGGGATTGCTGCCTTTGCGAATCAGCCTCTATTCTGAAGGCTACACCACTTTCTGTTTCAGGATCAATCCTAGCTTATTGACTCACCCCCCGTGAACGAGCATCTAGGCTATGTCCAGGCTTCTGCTACCGCGCACAATGCTGCAGGTGGCGGGGGAGGGGTGAGGAGCAAACTGCCCGGGCTTCTGCAAGAGCATGTGTGCTCTCGAGGCGGGACAAACGCTCAAGAGTGGAACTGCAGGGGCGCCAGGGGGGCTCCGTCGGTGAAACGTCCCACTCTTGATTTCAGCTCAGGTCATGGTCTCAGGGTCGTGAGATCAAGTTCCGCATCGGGCTCAGCGCTGGGTATGGAGTCTGCTTAAGATTTCTCTCTCTCCCTCTTCCTCTGCTCCCCACTCCCTGCGTGCTCATGCTGTCTCTCTAAAAAATAAAAATAAAAAAGTGAAATTGCAGGGTCCCAGAGCAATTGCATGCATAGTTTTGGTAGTGACCATCATATGTCTTTCCAAAAGGCTTGTCCTGAATGCCACTGCCACCAGCTACACGTGAGAGCCCCCGACCCCCACTCCAGCACACACATGACTCATCCTGTCCTCAGCACAGCACTGCACCCATGCGAACAGCGCCCCCCAGGGTTGTGCCGTGCGCAGCGTGTGTGGTCACACCTAGCAGCCCTGAGATATTGGGAAAACAATCTAATTATGGTTAGAATTTGTTTTTCCTTCAATAAAGAGTAGAGCATCATTTTATAGATTTAAACTCCTTTCTACTGCCTTTCCTCTGACTCTAAAATGTTTTCCCTCCAAATTGTGGACTTAACGGTGTTGGTTGACACACAGGCTTACTCCTCTCTCCCAGTGTTCTCATGAAAGGTAGATGGGAAAATAACATGCACTGAGAAAACATTTCTTTCACTGCTCTGAAGGAAGGAACAAACTATAAAAGGAGATTGGGGAGGTGGCGCCTGGGTGGGTCCGTCGGTGAAGCATCCGACTCTTGATCTTAGCTCAGGTCTTGATCTCAGGGTCATGAGTTCAAGCCCCGCTGTGAGCTCCACAGGAGCCCACTTTTAAAAAAAAGGAAAAAGGAGACCAGGAACATGAAGAAGAAACGTGGATTGTGGGAGCCGGCGGGAACCCTGGGCCACATCACCTGCTTGAATCTCATTCCGGTCAAACCCCATTGCAACATTTTCCAAAAAGCTGAAAAAGGAAATATGCTGGGAGCAGAGGGACGGAAACATGCAGGGAGCATGTGCTCGAGTGTGTGTGCGCGTCTACGTGTGTGTTTCAGACATGGACTTACAAAGACAAAGGGTAAGTAAGAAAGGAAAGAAAGCAAGAAAATTAACCACAAACGTTCTCTTCGGGAAGGCAGCATGCAGGGAAACATTGCAAGGGGCTCTGACAGTAATTGTGAGGGTCTTTACAGGTGTGTCCTTAACATCTAGAACATTCCGACCCAGGGTGCATCCGAGCTCCCAGAGAGGAAGTGGTATGGTTCTCCAGTGCCCCGCATTCCCGTGCCCTCTGAGTAATTCACTGGTATTTATGAGAGGAACACAGCTTAGTGGTCTTGCTCTGATCTAACGCACTTGGAACGTAACTTAGAAGGACAGTACTGTGTGTTTTCTTGTGAAACTGTTCGCTGGTCTCCCCGCCCCCCAGGCCCTGAAACCTCACAGTTCTTGGAGACTCTTAGGCAGCTCCTGAGCCCTCCTATCGGGGAGGGATGGTCCGCAGGTCTGGGATAGGAAAACCAGTCTCGTTTTTGGTTTTGGGTTTTGTTTTTTTTTTAATTGTGATGAAATTGCAAACTTACATCCTGAGACTAAAATTAAATGGAGGGAAGGTCTGCCGTTGTGGGTGGTCTTCCTCGGGCATTTGGAAGGAGGGGTCGGATGGAGCAGGAGAGCGCGTTTAGCAACATTTCCAATAGGGTAATGACAGGAATAATGATAGCTGTCCCACTTGGGAAGGGGAAATCACAAAAGCCTACATGGTGACGAAAATAAACAAGCGTGCAACGCTGGCCAAGGGGCCTGGGTCCATTCTGAACTTGAAAAACATCAAAGAGAAGCCAGTTATCAGGCTGACCAGGCTCCAGGCTCCACTGCGTCCTGCCCAGCACTTTTATCAGCCTTGGACGAGCTCGGAGCACGGCTGCCCAGCACAGCTGTGGGGAGGACCAACAGTGGAGCGAGTCTAGAAGCATGTGCTCGGCGACTGCAGATGGAGGCAGAGACGCTGAGATTGAACCGTATGTGGGGCCTCCTGCATTAGGATGCCAGCAGCACCGCCCCTTGGGGTGCAGCAGAGAGACCCCGGGAAGCCCGACTGCGGCCTCCAGAGCTGGGAAGACTCTGAGTCGGTGCCCGGCCTGGGCACACGGTGCCATCAATAAGCCCCGCTTCCTCGTCCGCACAGGGGGGTGTTGTGAAGATGACACGCACCCCGTGTTCAGCCAGTAAAGATGTTTTCAGTTGCTGCCATGTGCCGGGTGTGGTTCTGGGCACTGGGAACAAAGTAGTGAGAAAATAAGATTTTTCAAAAGACTTTTGAAGAAATCAGGTTAAAATAAAAAACCTCCAGAGAAATCAGATGGACGACATCCTTGTGGTGCTGGAAATGCTCCGTGCCCCGCCTGTGGTGGGGGTACGTGAGTCTCCATGCGTGATAAAGCTGCATGCACACGCACGGGGCCCCCGGGGAATCCGAGATGTGAGTAAAGGGTGGGTTGTGTCAGCAGGCGTACCCTGCTTGTAACATCGTGCTACAGTTTTGCAAAATGTTACCCCTGGGGGAGCTCCCTGGACCATTTCCTACAGCTCCGTGTGGCTCTCCGATGGTCTCGGTGGTCTCGATGCGAATTCTAGTGAGAACACGACAAAGCCCCCAGCCTCCTGGGGCGCACATTCTGGTGGGGAGCTTCTCTAGGCATTAGGTGCGTAATCAGTAATAGCCTGGTTAGGGACACAGGATCAGTCAGGGTCCTGCTGGGTTGGAAATAAACTGGCCCTGCAATGGGGTTTTAAATTGAAGGGGTTTTCATAAAGGCAACGTTGGCAAAGGGTGCGCAGGGTTTGTGGACTTGGAGGAAGGACGGCAGGCAGCAGTGGGGGACTTCAGGGATGAGGAGACAGAGCGAGGACATCTAGGTAGGGTGTCCACATGGAGAGGACCCCAACAGGAGCTGTGGCCCTAGGTAGGGGACGCAGTCGACCAGGTGTCCCAGCGGGGAGGGAGCAGAGAACACCTGGCTTCCCTCCCCTCACTGGCTTAGGATCCACGGAGTCCCCACTGCCAGCTCTAACCAGAAGCAGAGGCCGGGGTGGAACGACGGAGTCCACGCAGGTCAGCCAGCAGGGCCAGAGAGGGCAGAGAAGGCAGGAGTGAATCTGGACGGGCACACAGAAGATAATCCGCAGAGAAACTGCCCACCAGGTTGATCTCACTTAACACAAAGAGACTGGCGTCAGCATCGATTTGCCCATCACGTCCTGGGACACCAGTAAGGGGGAGCACACGCTGGACAGCTGGGATGGCAAGGGCTTGGGTAGCTTGCAGTTGGGGCAAGGGCCTCCAGGTGCGACTTAAAGGAGTGGGACCCTCCCAGGCGTCACCCTGCTGTCTGCAGCTGAAGCCCCATGACACGGGGGCCAGGGGGACAAAGGACTCACAGCAATGACCGGGAGCACAGGGAGAGGGACCGGGAACCCTCTCTGCATTTCCCAGAGCTTGCTAAACCACAGGGCGGGCTTGTGAAATTCCCGGGGTGGAGGTTGGAGTGGATGTAGCTTCCCCGCACCCCAGGGGCTGGCTACCCGCTGCAGTCTGGGGCTGGGCAGGCTACTGCACCACAGGCCTGTGGCTCTGTGGACCAAAGCAAGGCTTCTCTCTCCCTGGTTCCCGGAGGCTCCGGCTATCCGTGTTTTCAGCGCTAGGGCCACAGGTGTGAGCAGCGCGCGCAGACACACACACACACACAGCCTCGCCCTACGTACAGTGGGCGGGGGAAAGCCCAGGGAGAAACTCGCACAAAACAAAGCAGAGAGGAAGTTGGATGACACATTAGTTTCCTGGGGCTGCCCTCAATTGCTACAGACCAGGTGATTAGAAAAACAGACCTGTATTCTCTCCCGGTTCTGGAGGCCAGAAACCCAAAATCAAGGAGTGACAGCCTCCAAGGGCTGAAGGGAAGGATCCTTCCTGCCTCTTCCAGCTCCTGGGGCCCCGGGCGTCCCTCGGCTTATGACCTTCTACCTCTGCCTCCTCTTCTCTGGTTTAGGGTGACAGTCGTTGGATTCAGGATGATCTCCTCTGGAAATTCTTAACCTAATTACATCTGCAAAGACCCTTTCTCCAAAGAAGGTCCCATCCACAGGTTGCAGGCATTGGGATGCGGACATACTTCGGGGGCCACCACGGATGGTAACAGGGAATGGGGAGCCTGGCGGAGCAGAGGAGGGAGAGGGACTGCCCAGGCAGGGAGAGGTGAGGGGAGGAGTCAGCGAGGTGCACAGCCATCATCAGCCTCTGAAAGAACAGCGGTGGTGGCTAGGATCGACCCCAGGTGACATCCCGCCCTCGCCTCTCACTCCCTGTGCCGGCTTTGGGCCGCGGCTGGTTTTGATTCTCTGCCATGTTTACTCGTGGGATTGATTACCTCGTGTTCTATAACCTGGGTGGTTACAAGCAGCCATCTGTATTTCACAACATCCAGAAAGCCCATGCCGGCTTCAGGTACCGAGTCAGCAGCCTGGGTCTGTGGGAGGAAGAACTCCTCCGGGCATGGGGAGCGGGCCTCTCGCTCAGCAATTACGAATTTCAGGACGGTGACAGCTGGGCTTTAAACCCAGCAGGGCCCTTCCGACGGGGACTCACTCTGAGCGGCAGAGGGTTAGGGCAGAGCTTCTCCATGCAGGCTGCTCCTGAGAATCACCAGAGGTGCTAGAACAAAAACAAAACCAAGAGGGCGCCTGGGTGGCTCAGTCGGTTAAGCGACTGCCTTCGGCTCAGCTCATGATCCTGGAGTCCCGGGATCGAGTCCCGCATCGGGCTCCCTGCTCGGCGGGGGGTCTGCTTCTCCCTCTGCCCTCCTCCCTCTCGTGCTCTCTGTCTCTCATTCTCTCTGTCTCAAATAAATAAATAAAATCTTTAAAAGCAGAACAAAGCAAAACAAAACAAAACCAAGACAGATGCCCAGGCCCCCCCACGCCAGTGAAGTCAGAGAGTCTGGGGGGACCCCCAGGCCTCTTCCTTAAGGGGAACCCATCCTCTCCCACGAGGGCCAGCTTCTCCCTGACATGGTCGATGGAGCTGGTGTGGGGACGCAGTGCTGACCGGCCACTCCGCGTGCCTGAGGTGGAGCTCAGGTCATGCATCTGGGTGCCCATCTGAGAAATGGGGAGACCAGGGCTGGGAGCTGATGGGGCAGGCAGTGGGGTTGCAGCGGTTAATGGTGCTGAAGTTCTTCTGACATGGCTGGCTCCTGCTGGCTCCTGGGGGCCCTGTCAGTGTTGGCTGCCCTAAGGAGGCATCTGGACCAGCACAGGCATCCTGACAGTGCTTGCTCTCGCACGGTGCCTGGGGGCGAGAATGAAGGGAGGGAAGCAGGGGTCCGAGGTGTATGGCATCCCTGGGGTCCTTTCCTGGCTCCTCATTTGGGTTTCCTTCTAATAGCAAGAACCAGCTTGAGCCTTTGCCTAAATTAAATGGCCCTCTCTCTGACCCCCACCCCCACAAAAATAAACTCCCACAGCTGACACACGCACGCACACACACACACACACACGTTTATTTCCTTTGCTGTTCACACTTCTCCTTTTACAGTTCTTCCAATCCTGATCTTAAGACTTGGCTGATTTTGTTCAGAGCCCAAAGCACAGCACTGAAGGCACACTCCTGGTCTTTCTGCAGTGGGTCAGTGGGTGGGTGGAGAGGCAGTCCAACACTGGGTGCCCACCATGCTGGGACCCATAGGGAGGCACAGAAAAGTCAGAGATGTGGGTGGAGTCCACCCTGCAAGGAGCAAGCAGTATGATGTAGAGGAAGGAGCCGTGGTCTACGTGGGGTAGAGGAAGGAGCCGTGGTCTACGTGGGGTAGAGGAAGGAGCCTATGGTCTATATGGTGTAGAGGAAGGAGCCGTGGTCTATGTGGGGTAGAGAAAGGAGTCATGGTCTACATGGGATAAAGGAAGGAGCCTATGGTCTATATGGTGTAGAGGAAGGAGCCGTGGTCTATGTGGGGTAGAGGAAGGAGCCGTGGTCTATGTGGGGTAGAGGAAGCAGCCGTGGTCTGTGTGGGGTAGAGGAAGGACCCTGTGGTCTATGTAGTGAAGAACGGGCATGTGGTCTAGAGGTGGACTGTCTAGCTTCAAAACCCAGGCACCACTGTTCACCAGGAGCGTGAACCCAAGCAGTTACTTATCTCTTGGTGTGCTTAGCTTCCTCATCTGTAACCTGGGGACAAGAAGAGTGCCTCATGCTTTATGGCTATTGGGAGGGTGGGAGGAATGCACACGAGTTAGTTCCATGCTTGTGAAAGAGCCCAGCACAAAGCAAGCCCCACAGGGGTTTACTGTCCTCTCTATTCACCTGCTGCTTCAACCCAGAGGCTGAGTGCTCCTGGGTTCCTGGCCGTCTTGCCCCCTCTGAGCTTCAGTGTTTTCATCTATAAAATAAAGATGAACAGAGTGCTGGGCATTTAATAGATGCGCAGCCAAATTCTTCCCCTTCCCTGAAGTTGCTTATAGTCTGATGGGGACAGGATGCCCAGGGAGGACCTCACAAATTGAGGTGAGTCTAACTGAGGATCAGATGGGGATCTGAGACCCTCAGTGTTGTGGAATCTCAGAGAAATCAGAGCCCCTTTGCACCCCAACTGCGGTCATGATGCCTCAACCCCCTTTCCATTTACCAGCCCCAAAGCTGAGGTTAATTACTACCCTTCCAGTATATCACTTCCAGTTTTGAAAAGTTGTAATTCCTCCACTAACACATATTGGCTGTGGGAAAATTAGAACATACAGATAAACAGAAAGAAGGGGACAAACAAACCACCGTACCCCACCAGCCAGAGATAACCAGTTAACATTTTGGTGAGCATCCATCCAGATTTTCTTATTTAAAACACAGAAATGGGATTGCCTGGCCTTCTAGTTCACTCCAATCTGGCTTCCCCCTCACCACGTCACTGACCCACCTTCATCAAGGTCACCAGTTACTTCAACGTGACCTAATTGTGTGGCCACTTGGCTAATTTCACAGCCACCCTCTTGTAATGACACTTCCATGAGCATCCTTGCTGAAACATGTCATACATCTATTTATATACAAACAGATTTTTGAATTAACCCCCTTCCCAAATGTGTAGGACCCTAAAGCTGTGGAAATAGCAACAACCCACCCGATCCCCGCCTTTGGACTCTCTCCCACCTCAAAAAGCCAGTGCTTGGGGTCCGCTAAGGAGCACAGCCCAGTCAGGACCAACTGGCCCTCTGGCAGATACAACACAGAGTCCGGGCCCCGAGTGGGGCTCCACTTGGCCGGGAAGGAGGGTGGTCTAGACCCGTGCTGCCCAATACTCAAGCCCCTGGCTGCACGTGGCTGCCGGGCACACGCAGTGTGGCTGGTCCGAACTGAGATGTGCTGCCATATTTTGAAAACTTGGTAGAGAGAAAGTTTAGCTATCTCCATTTTTATGTTAATTGTGGGGTAATATTCTGAATATACTGGGTTAAAATATTTTTAAATCAACTCCACCTGTTTCTTTTTTACATCTTTTTTAACGTGGTTGCTAGAAAAATTTAAATTACATGTGTGGTTTGAGTTATATTTGTATTGGGCAACACTGGCCAAAACATCCCCATTTTTCACACCCACAAAATTATTTATGCCTGTCAACGAGCATTTATTTGCTTCATGTGATCCCGTCAGGTGAAAACCGCTCATCTTCGTTTTGCAGATACAAATGTACCCCTTGAAGAGATGGGAGACTTGCCCGAGATAACAGCATGCTGAAAAGAGCATGCTCTAGAACCCGACCTCTGTGCAAGGTCAGGACGTGTCCTTGTCCTCCTTGGAAGCCCGCCTGCCAGGCCTCCTGGTCCAGGGCTCCCCGCCTTCCAGACCTGGGCATGTGAGGCTTGGCACTGTGCTCAGCCTTGCTCCGTGGGGGAGGCTAGACTTCCAGGGGACTCTGGTTCCGATCCTATAAGCCCAAGGGGGCCCAGACAACTGGGGAAAGAAAGCAGGGCCTTCCCTGCCCTGCAGCCTTGCCCTCCCCCTCCCTGCAGCCTTGTCCTCCCCCTGTCTGCAACCTTGCTCTCCCCCTGCCCTGTAGCCCTACCATCCTCCTGCCCTGCAGCCCTGCCTTCCCCCTGCCCTGCAGCCCTGCCCTCCTCCTGCCCTGCAGCCCTGCCTTCCCCCTACCCTGCAAGCTTGCCCTCCCCCTGCCCTGCAGCCCTGCCTTCCCCCTGCCCTGCAGCCCTGCCCTACAGCCCTGCCTTCCCCCTACCCTGCAAGCTTGCCCTCCCGCTGCCCTGAAGCCCTGCCTTCCCCCTGCCCTGCAGCCCTGCCCACCCCCTGCCCTACAACCCTGCCGTCCCCTGCCCTGCAGACCTGCCCACCCCCTATCCTATAACCCTGCCGTCCCTCTGCCTCCCCCTGCCCTACAACCCTGCCGCCCCCTGCCCTGCAGCCCTGCCCTTCCCCCTGCCCTCTCCCTGCCCTGCCAACCCCTGCCCTGCAGCCCTGCAGCTCTCCCTTCCCCTTCACTGCCCAAGAAGAGCAGGGTTCTGTGGAGGGGAGGGGAGGCTGCCACACTGTCCTGCTGGGTCCTGGTTCCATTAGAGTGACTGTTGACAGGAACATGTCACAGCAGAAGATGGATGCTGGCTTTGTCCCCTAAATCCTCAGACCTCGGTGCCAGAGGTGGCCCCAAAAGGCCTTTTCTCTGTAAATCACTGCATTTATTTAGTCTTTGAAGGGCTGTACACAGAGCCCGCCAGGCCACAGAGGTGGTGTGTCCAGTCCCTCCTGATGGCCGCCAGTTTGGAGTGGGGGCTGCTGCTGGACACACCATCCCCTCTGCCACAGGGACACCAGAACCCACCTGGTTCAAACCCACCTGCTCCGGGAATTTCTTTACAGATTAGAAGCACTTGCCAGTCCGTTAGTTGTGATTCTAATTGTCTGTTGTACATTATTTATAGCAACACAGTGAGTTGAAGCCAACACAGGCTTGGGGGTCCCCGCAGTAGCACCCCACATGCCTTCCGGGTGGGGTCTCACAGGCTGTGTTTACGGGGCGCCATCGCGTGCCCAGCCCTGGGCTCCGAGCAGCCCCTCAGCCGGCTCCAGCTGCCCCGTTTTCTCAAGGAAGAAACTGAGGCCGGAGAGGTGGAGAGGTGGCCAGGGAAGGGTGGCATTGGCACGTGAAGGGGGACCACGGTCTGTCAAAGGTCTCAAATAGACCCCGGGCCGGGTGACCACGCAGGAGGCCCCGCCGTTGCTGGGATCGTTGTGTAGATGGGGAAGGCAGGATGGCACCTCTGGGAAGACGCTGTGAGAGTCAGCCTGAGCTGGAGAGGTTGGGACCCTCCTGCGCTGCGCTGCTGGCGGGAACCACAACGGGGCTCCTGCTGGGGAAACCGGCCAGCAGCTCCTCAGAAGGTTACACCTAGGGGCGCCTGGGTGGCTCAGTCGTTAAGCGTCTGCTTTTGGCTCAGGTCATGATCCCGGGGTCCTGGGATCGAGCCCCGCGTCGGGCTCCCTGCTCAGAGGAAGCCTGCTTCTCCCTCTCCCACTCCCCCTGCTTGTGTTCCCTCTCTCTCTGTGTCTCTCTGTCAAATAAATTAAAAAAGAAGAAGAAGAAGAAGGTTAAACGTAGAGTCGCCACGAGATCCAGCAATCCCACTTCTGGGCTTGTACCCAAAAGGTTGAAAACAGGCACCTAAGCAGAATCTTGCACACAAATGTCCGTAGCCACGGTATTCACAAGAGCCAAAGCTGCAAACGGTCTGAGTGGCCATCACCAAGTGACCAGAGAGACAGAGCGTGGCCCCTCCACACGGCGGGACGTCGCTCAGCCGTGAAAGGGGGTGTGGACACGCGCACAGCGGGCAGCCCCTGGGCCAGGCCAGGTGGAGAGAAAGCAGCAAGCACACAGGATTGCATAGTGTAGGATTCCACTGACAGGCAGTGTCCCGAGTAGGCACATTATGAATGAGCCAGAGAGCAGACGAGTGGTCGCTGGGCTGGTGTAAAGGGAATGGGGAGTGCCGACGGCTGGGTCGGGTATCTTTGGGGATGGTAAAGATGTTGGGGAACTAGATAAGAGGTGGTGCTTGCCCAACATAGTGAATGTGCTCAATGCCACAGGCTTGTACCCTTTCCATGCTCATTTTACGTGTGCTGATTTCTCCTGCCTGTAAAGAATGTCAAGCCTGCGCAAGCAGAAGAGAAGATAGCCAGGGCCCTGGGATTGCAGATCTTCCATGTGATACGCAGCTGGCGGGCTCAGCACCGCCCGCCAGACACTCCTGTGTTGTTTTCGTTTTTACAGCGCAGTCCCCTTGTCCCTTCTTCTCAATGCCCCGTGTCATTAGGGTGGGGGAATCCGTGGTGACAGGCAGCTTGCTCAGGCACTGGGGCACAGGCCGGGAAGCCACCACCGGCCTCACGAAAGGCCAACCCGTTGAAGCCAAGAGTCCAGCCCCCACCCCCCACCACAGGTTGTGTGGGTGCTGCAGGCTGATTCTCCAGGCTCCGGAACGTTCACAGCTGGGACCATTTGGTCTTTAAAAGGGGCAGGCTCCTTATCTCACGCTTCCTTCAGCCACAGGGAGAGAGTTCGCAAACCCATTTTCCCCAACAACAATCTCATAGAAGGCTCTGTGCCCCTTCCTCCAGCTCCGGTTCCCGATAGGCCTCTCCAGCAAATTCCCTGCAGGCAGGCAAGATTGATAGCTGCCCAGAGAGGTGGCCCCACCCCCACGCCTGAGCTCTGCAGAGGGAACTGGATGCTTTCACAGAGAGCTTCTCCATTTCCATAACACCCAGCGGGTGCTCTCCCTGTGTTCCAGCTACTGAGTTTAGAGCTCCCTTCCGAGACGGATTCAGGATGAAGGTGTTAGGAAGTGAAGTCGGGTATATCAGAACCCCATCCTTGCTCCTTAAATTAGCAAAACAAAACAAAACCAAAAAAAGTGAAAGGTCTTAATGCCCAGTGTTGACAGAGGCATAGCAGGCGTTTGTGTGCACAGCTGATGGACAGTGAGTGGATTTGCAGCCTTCCCACGCGGCGATGTGTCAGCGTGTACACAGGAGCTTAGAAGCGTGCACACCCTCTGAGCTGTAACTCCTCCATCGGGAGCTTGCTGCAGGAAATATGCAGGCAGGCCACACAATTCACGTCCAAGGATTCACATCCACATCCTCGTGCGTGAAGGTGCGTCTCCAGGAGCCGCCGATGTGCGGGTCAGGAGGGGACGGGCTGGTGGTCCAGCAAGGGGCTGGCCTCACATCCGCACTGCGTCCTGCCTGGCTTTTCTGGTCACTGGCAGAAGCATCTTGCTCATCATCCGCTATAGGATTCAATTCTTTTAATTTAAAATATACATGTTCCCAAATAATATTTAAAGAAATGGAAATATTTCATGATAAAATGGTAATGAGAGGGACGCCTGGGTGGCTCAGTGGGTTAAGCATCTGCCTCCAGCTCAGGTCATGATCCCGGGGGCCTGGGATCGAGTCCCGCATCGGGCTCCCTGCTCAGCGGGGAGCCTGCTTCTCCCTCGGCCTGCTGCTCCCTCTGCTTGTGCTCTCACGCGCTCTCTCTTTCTCTCAAATAAATAAATAAAATATCTTTTTAAAATGGTAATGAGAAAAACAAGATCTAAAATTATATAATTCTAACTATGTTTTATATATATACATAGAGAAAGAGAGAGATAAAATATAACTAAATGCATAAACAGCTAATCCCAAATTGGCAGGGTTATGGATAATCAATAAATTATTTCTTAAATGTTTCCATTTCTTAATAAACTTTCCGTAAGAATGTTTTGTTTTGTTTTGTAATACACATAAGATACTTATTTTACAATAGAAAGAAACACGCTGGTTTTCAAATCCCTGCCTGCTGTGAACTATAGAGGCGTCTTGGATTATGGCACGTCACACTGTTGCGGCTACAAGATCCCCGTGGAGCTTTGACATCCCGGGGGGCATGGGCTGTGCCGAGCCCTGGAGGGCCTGCCTTGTGAGGTGGAGGAAATGCCCGCCATCCCCGAATCCCAGCAGGGCTCCGGGCCGAGCAGTGGAGGGTGTTAAGCTGTTTATAATTCCAAGTGAGCAGAATTAGCAGACTTCACGCAGGTACTTGAGACACACATGCCACCTCCTCGACGACTGCCTCCTTCAAGTGAGCAAGCCTCTGATTAGCGGTGCTCTCACTGTTGAAAGATCACAGGCCCATTCCAGGGCCTGACAAACCGCAGAGGCCCCAGAGGACAGCAGCAAGACTTCCAGGATGGTCGGCGACACAGACTGGGGGGGCAGGGGGAGTTTCCTGGGTGTGGGAGGATACACAGCTCAACCTCCCGAGCCGAGACCCCGCTGGACTCCACGGGCCAGACACACGACACATCTTACATGGCCTGGTCCTCACCACACCCCTCTGGTCCAGAGCGTTCAGCCCATTTTACAGATTTCTTATTAAGGGAGCTCAGAAAGTTTATCTGGCTCTGTGAGAAAACATCGTTCACGCACCCATCCATTAAAAAATATACTAAAGCCGCACGTGACAGGCACTCTTCTCGACATGGGGAAAACAATAGCCAACCAATCGACAAAACCTCTGACCTCACAGAACTTGCGTCTCTTGCGGGGGGTGGGTGTAAACATCAGGTACACAAACGTCGGGTCACGTTGAGTGAAAGGGAGGGCGAGGGGTACCGCATGGAGGGGACGGGGTCTAAGCGGACACCTAGCCCTCCTGGGAACCCTGCTGCCATTTGGCCTGCGCAGCTCCGGGGGTGTATGATGTCATATCCTGGTCGTGACATCATGCTGCAGCTATGCAGGATGTCACCATCGGAGGAAACCAGGCAGAAGGTACGGGGATCTTCCCAAATTATTCCTTACCAGTGTGTGCGCATCTACAGTGATCTCCAGATAAAACGTTTCTTAAGAAGCCAAAAATTATCAACCCCCCAATAATAATAATAATAATAATAATAATAGCTCCCATCTATCAGGTGTATGGAGAGACTGCAGAGGCTGATCACCCTTCCGCCAGAACCCCTGGGTTCAGACATCAGCTCCACTCTGTGCCTTAGTATTTGCATCCAAAAAATGCGTCCAAGGTGGTCCTTACCTCCTTCGGTTGGCGCCCCACTTGTGCTGTTTGTTTCTTATTGTTATGACTCTGTGGAAGGTTCTGGAAGGCTCTGGGCTGGCCTTTCAGGAGCATGGGTCATCGCCTTACATAATCCCCCCACAGCCATACTTCAGAGGCAGGACTAGACCCATTTCATAGCCTGGGCGGGGCTCAGAGGGCGAGGGGGAGGCTCCTGGGCCCACAGAGAGGGGGCCCAGCCCCTGGGCTCAGAGGCTGTGGGAGTTTGCCTGGGGCTGGGGGAGGGGGCCTGGCTCTGCAGGAACCACAGCCCCACCCCACCCCACCCCCACCCAGAGCAGCACTGCGGCACCCTGTCCTCTGAGCACCGCTGCGATTTCGAGATGCCCGCAACTTGGTGGAGTGAGGGGCGGCGAGCTGCTCATGCTCACAGAGGCTGGAGCTGGGTCAGAGCGGCGGAGGGTCTGCGGCACCAGCCAGCGCTCCTGCTTGCTTCCCAAGCCTGCCCCACTTTCTGTCTCCAGCCCCGAGGTTTGTCTCGGTGAAGAGAGGTTTGGTATTTCCAGAAAGGGTTCCTCTCTTCCCTGAGAACAAACAGACCCCAGCTCGTCACCATCCCAACGGGAGAAGAGACGGAGGAGGAAAGTGGCCGGGCGCTCCTGCCTCTGGAGGGTGGGGGCTCCGGGCGGGCGGCACATCTGCGGGACCACCCCATCTGAGCTCCGCTTCGGGGGACAGCAAACAGAGGCCCTCAGAAGCAGGAGCACCCCACGGAGAGCAGCAGAGCTGGCTGGGCCGCTGTTTTGACACCGTCTAAGAGGTTGTCTGAGGAAACAGTGACATCTTCCAGCTCCCCAGTACCAGCCTCTCTTGCCAGGACAGCCGACGGGGGGAGTCGAGCCCCCCGGGGTCCCACCCCAGCTCTGGCACGTACTATCTGTGTGCTGCCGGGAAGTCACCCGCACCTCACTTACCCTATCTGCAAAATGGGCACAAAAGGAACACCTGCCCCCCAGGGTTGTTGCCAGAGGGACATGAATGAGGCCGTGTGAAGCTCTCCAAGCAGTGCCTGGATTTCTAGAGGCTCTCTATATGTTAGCTCTCCTTAACGCGGCTTGCACTTTACAAGGAAGCAAAGGGGCCGACGGGACATCGGAATTACTTAGGACAGGTAACTGACACGTAGGCTCCCATTCATCAAGATTTGCATTTTTTTCCGGAAAATTTTAAGATTTTATGGTTTTTGTTTTGTCTTAAGCTACATTTACCAAGGAAGAGAAAAAGCCACGTGGGGACATGAGGGAGCTCTGTGAAAGTCCCATCCCGGGCTCAGAATCTCCTTGTTTTCCCAGTGTGGACGATGAGGCCCCGGCTGGGAGTGGGGTGCACACGTTAGCGAGGGGAGCCCTCACTTTCCTGCAGACCTGCCCAACAAGGGGGCAGAGCAGAAGCAAGCATCTGGGAAATGATCCTCCTGCTGTGCGTGTCTCTGCTTCACCCAAACGCACAGCCCGGGGTGCTCCGGGGATCCTTCTGGGTGCTGCAGCCCCTGCCCCCCCCCACACACACACAGGGTGTCTCCGGAGTGCGAATTACAGAAGCCTCACATAAGAAGTCTGCATCGGAAGGTTAGGGTCAGGGCAGTTGGTCCTGCGAGCTGGTAATAAGTACTAACGTCTCCCCAATCTCCAGGGTGGCACCAGGCATCTGTACTGTCATAGCTTTCTAGGGGACCCTAAGGGACAGTCACCAGGCAGGGGGTTAGGAGGCCTAGGGCGGGAGCAGCAGGAGACACACTCGGGCCAGCTGATCGAGAGGCCAAATGGTGAAGGGGAGGGTGATGCAGGGTCCATCCTGCCCCTCCCCCAGCCTCTCCTCTGGGCTCCAGCCCGGCTGCTAGCAGAGCCCCCCCTTCTCAACATTCATCCCTAACCCTACGGTGTTCTTCTCCCCTCCTGCCCAGCCCACCTGTCACCCCTTCCCTCAGTTCTCCTCCCCGTGTCCCAGGAAGGACACACACCCCCAGCCTTCTAGATCCTGCCTCTCCAGGCTTTCAGGCTCCCTTCACTGATGTTCGAGAGGTGTAGGGCTGCGGCAGCCATGCTGGGAAGGAAAGCTAGGCTTCCTAGTTGCTCTCATTGACCAACGGAGCAACACGTGAGGCTTTTCTAAAGCAGCATTGCTCCAACTCTGGCCTCAGTCCCCTGGGCCGCTGCCCGTCCACCTGGAGTTCAGACCACACTCTGAGCACCTCCCCGCCAACACATTTCCAGCTGTCCCGTCCCCTCTGGCCTGACGAGGGCCCAGAAAGCTCAGCATAGGCGTTGCTGTTGGGGGCTGCCTGCCGTCCTGCTGTGAGGCTCCGTGGCCATCGCCAGGGCCACCGTCCCCCCCCGGGCAGCATGCACGGGGTCAGCAGTGTCTGCTAAGAAGGGGGCAGTGACACCTGTCCAGGAACGAAGGACAGCACTCAGGGCCACCACTCCGCAGCACCCTGTCTCAGCGGGGCTTTCGTTCCCATACTGTTGCCCAGGGTGGCTGCACAGGAAGGAATCAGGCCTTGCGCCTGAGCTGAAAAGCAAACTGTTCATCTGTCTACATTGGGGAAGGGAATAAAATTTCCCGAGCAAGCGCCCTGGGAGAGATTAGGTTTTACAAAGGGAATCTGCAGGGTCTTGCGTTGCCCGAGAGGACGTGTAACTACATTTCAGGCAGATAAATCAGACGGGCTGCGGGTGGTGGGTCCCGTGTCCAATCTGTGGGTCAGGTCAATTGGCAATGAAAACAATTAAGTGAATAAAGAGATCACTTTTAGGGTGAGGGAAGAAAGACGTGATAACTCACGCACCCAAGCGCACACGTACACCGTGGCACAGGAGGGACTCGACCAGCTCTCCTAGCTCTGGCTCCGAGCTGGTTCCCGGACACCCGTTCCCACGGGCCAGGAAAGGTTAATGAGCCAGAGGGTGGTCGCTGAGACGTGCAAAGAATCTCCGCTCTGGGACAAGCCTCCGCACGTCACCAGCCCCCTCACTGCTTACAGCAGGAGAAAATGTGGCCCAGAAATGAAGACGCACCCGTGGCCCCACAGACAATGGGAACAGATGCCCCATCTGCCCCTCCCGACCCTCTGCCGAGACCCCAGGCCCGGGTCCGATTTGGCGCGCACACGCAGATGCGTGGCAACAGGGACGCGTACATCTCTAATGAGCGAGCAAATGTGGGGACGGGATGGGATTTTATATCCAGTGATTTTTTTTTTTCATTTGAATGTAGACACATGGCATCCTATAAATAAAATAGAAAATGTAAATATTGTAAAACCCATTAGAGAGTGGTTTTAGGTTTGGTGAGAGCAGGGTCAGCTGCTGCCCTACTGCACTGTGCTGGGAAACCATCACCCCCACCTGCGGGTCTCCTCGGCTTGCCGCCCGTCACCCTTGTGACCCTTGTCACCCAGCCGGCCAGGCTGCGCTCCGCCTGATGAATAAACGTGACAACATGGGCCACTTGTCTCCTGCTGCTTATGTTGCGTTAACAGCGTTCAAGAGCTACCTAAAAACTTCCCTGCTTTCATTTTATTCCATGGGGGGAAAGGCTTTCCGAAGGAGCAGCACATCTCTGTGGTAAGAGCGCAGATCCCACGCACACCAGTTAAGCCTCGAGACGCTCCCCCAGCCAGAGCTCCAGGACCACGTTTAAAACGCTCCTCAAAAGACATTTTCTGTTTGAGACATATTAAACAAGCTTTATTTAATAATGCTTGATTTGACTTATCCCGTTTAAATATTTGCTCCAATCAGCAACCATTTGATCCCAGCCTCGTTCCTGGCTGCAGACTAATTTCTCCAGGTTATTTTTCTTTGGTGCAGGGTTGATCCCAGAGGCAGAGAAATTGCTCTCGGGTTCCCTCCTTTTCTCTACTCCGCGCTGTGGGGAAAAAGGAATAGAGCCATAAAAAGCCTGAACTGGAGGCCGCTTTTATAAAGTTTATATTGCCTGTCCTCCCATCTGTCTGGTGGAAGGCAGAAAACGTCATTTAAAAGACTCTCCTAATCAGATAATTATAAGGAGAAATTTCTCCTTTTTAAGGACAGCATCAGAATATAAAAAAGTTCCCAAAGACGCGATCCTTTTGAGGCGTATTCTGCCATCTGCCTTCCCCCATTCAGGGATTTTTGTAACAACTGCTTACACCAAATGCATGGTCACCCAGTAGGCGTGGAAGATTTTAGGACAGCACAGAGAAGAAGAGTCATTTAATATCTTAATTCACTGTGTTTTCAAGGAGGGAATGACACTTTGATTTCTACCAACTTTGGGGACGCTCCCTATAGATCTTTTGGTTATTGTTACAGCTATTGTGAAGATTTTACTATCAATGCTTAAAAAAATAAAGCCTATTCTTTTCTTTTCTTTTTTCTTTTTAGGTTTTGTCTTTGCACGGCGCCTTCGAAAACAGCCACCTTGAAGCCAGCGGCCCTGGTCGCCTCTCTAGGTCTCACGAAGCCATTCACGACACAGGCCTTTGACAGCTACTCGGGATACCAGCCCAGGGTAAGCGGGACAGCGCTGAGGGCAGTCCGTTATCTGAGTGGCCTCGTCGAAGGGGCTCTGCTCCCAGCCGGGGAGGGGTCTTTCTCCGTGAGAGGGGCGTTTATGATGGCGGGCCAGCACCCGGTTTATGGACCCCGGCCGGGTGGGAGGGTGCTGCCCCGCCAGCCTGCAGCCTGCGCCGGCCTGAAGTGTTTACCGCTGTGGTGATTTACACCGTCCAGGTGTTCATTTGGGAAACATCTCGGCTCCAAGCTGACACGGTGATTGCCTGGGATTTGCAGACTTAGGCATTTTTTTTCTGTTCCTAACAGTCCAGGACCCAGAGAGATGGTTAAAAAAAAAAAAAAGTACTGGCCCAAAGTGGTTCGTGTGCTGTGATTTTCACAATGCCCCACGTCCTGCCCCATGCAGAAAATCACAGGCACCAAGTCTGCCCTTCATCAGACTGACCCCTTCTGTCGGCTTGGCTCGCTCTTCAGGCTTTCAGTAGCTGCACAGATGCCGCTCCAGGCTTCCCCTCTGCTCCGTTAGCACGCTGGTGCTTTCCAAAGGGCCCCCAAGGCAGGGCTTTCCTTGGGTGAGACTTGGGGTCCTCAGGTATGGTAGACACATCCTGGAGAGGGAGTCTGGGGTTGGTGGGGATTTGTTCTCCGTGGACCAGCCTCTGCTGGGGTGCTGACGCTTGGACAGACCCACTCGACAGAAGCTTCTCACACACCAGGACCGCTTGCCTTTATTCTCGCTCACGTTCTTCACTGCAGGTGGTATTGTTGCTGTTTGTCACTGGTTTGTGCTGGGAGTTCCTAACACCTATCCTGGGGCAGCCTTGTGTCCCCTGAACACTGAATTAAAACATGCCCCAGGAAATCAAAATGGTTTTTTCATTTGCCAAAAAACACGTATTTTAAATTGTGTTTAATCATATCCGTCCCATCCCCATTTGAAGGAGCTTGGACATTTATTACATACCCATTTTTACACTTATACTGATCTTTTCTCCAGCCACTTTTGATAACTCTGATGAGAAAGAAACAACTATACTTTTGCCTCATAGAATATTCTTTCTATCTATCTATCTATCTATGTATATATATACATCAGAGTGAGGGTAGGTGAGGATACTGGTTAGGAAATTGAGAATGATTCTTTATGTTTTAGTTTTTGCAAATACCTTTTTTACCCATCCAGAGACTATTGGGCTGCTTTTAAGAGTTCATTTCAATGTCTCTCTCTTTGACAAAATGTCTCCAAAAACCATCGTTTGCCTCCTCTCACAGTCTGCAGACATAGAGCATTTGGTCAAACACAGGCGGGTAAAGAGTAAGGACCATCAGACCCAGGTTTAGCAAATGATATAACTCCTTCCGAGTCCTACGTTTAAAACAGTCTTTTCGGCCAGTGCTTTGAATACTAACAAATTCACTAAAAAAGCATTCAAACCTCCCCTGTTTGTGCTCCTTTCTCCCGGTTTATGAATACATAAACCTCCCACCATAGAAAAACATCACTGACTTGCCACACTTAAACAGGGACACTTTTTCACCAGCAATGCAACCGTTTGAAATTATCAGCCCCGGGGCAAGACAAAAATTCCAGCAATAAAACAAAAACCTTGATTTCTAAACATCAGGCTGAAGTCCTTTCAAGTGATCATGGACTCTCGGGGAAAATCGTTTTTCTCTGTTCACGTTCCCAGCCTAATATCGAGAAGCACCATGGAAAATATGCTGCTGATTCAAAGAAAAAGATTTGACCTTTAAAAGGACTACTTTTGCCTTTTCTGTAGATTTCCTGACTGTATGCATTTGTAAACCTCTATTCTGAATCTGAGTGGGAAGCCTCCACAGACACATGAAAATACATGTGACCACGGTCTATTTTAAAGAATGGCCTGAGAGGGTTTAATTTTCAGACGCAGGACACAACACCCACACCACTGTGAGCACAATTTCATTGAACTCCTGGATTCATTATTTCATTATTTCTAGCTCTGCTAGAGCTGCCCCAGAAAAGCAGGTGACTATTGGAAGATTTTTGTTTTTCATTCTAAATAACAAGAGGGATAAAATGAATGTCATTCTATGGAGTCTGAACATTAAAATATAAGAGGGAGTTCGCCAGGATCTGGTAAATGGCTAAACAGATTAGTAGCCTTACTTTTTAACATATAAACATCTGAAACCCGTTTCCTGTTTAAGAAGAAGAAGAAAAAAAAAAGTCTAGGTGGATGACCTCGGGCACTTTTTTTGATTAACAAATGTGAATTGTACATCATGGTGGAAAAAAAAATGGCGCACGCTTGGTGGTCTTTCTACAGTCTGTATATGGGAGAGAGAGAAAAAAATACAAAAATAAACGTTACCTTCTCACTTCCAGGGTGGGCAATGCCATTTCTAGAGCGGCGTCCAGGGCTCTGGCAAATGTTAAGGCTGTCACCGCGGACAGAATCCCCATGGTCTGTGTGCCTCGATAGAGTCCGAAGAAAAACATTCCCTGCATTCCTGCTGGCTGGCCCTATCTCCAGGCCCCGGGCTCGGCCCTACAGACCCGTGTCACCCCGTCAAGCGGCGTAGGACACGGCTAATCTAAACCCACGCCTTCCCCCGTCGGCCCGGCAGCTGGGCGAAAACCGGGGCCGGTGTGCTGCCTATACCCCACACGCAAAGTCGATTCTCTCCTTTCAGGATGAAGCACCAGCTGCAGTTTGTTCCGCCGGGAAGGGCTTAGAGGTTCTGGCACATTCTGACAAGATAGATTTTATAGGGTTTGTGCTAAAATTTGATATTGGAAGTTGGGATTCCAATTCCATGTCTCAAATGATAACAATAACAGCTGGGACCTTTAAGAAATGTGTGTATTCCTTCCATTTAAGAATTACATAATAAAAGCTATTTATGTCAAACACCTTATAAGGGAAAGATTTAGCCCTGATGTCAATATAGCATATAATACTTTGTATATTCAGATAGGAAAAAAAAAATCCATATCAGCGCCAAATATTATTCTTGGTTTGGACTATCAGATATGTAGGGACTTTAAAAATTTAAAATAAGCATCTCCTTGCTTTAATTTACAAAGTCACTGCATGGCACTTTTTTGGGGGGGTGGTGGATATTATTTCTATTTTTAAAAAACCAAGTGCTGATGAATCATGATTTGTTTTTTCACGTCCTTCTGGTGAAAAGACACAAAAGAAGTGCACGACTTGATGTTGTTTGATGTGATTTTTACGATCTGCACGCCCGCCATGCGAGCGCTCGCCGGGCCCCCATGCGCTGATGCTTCCCTTGTTGCCTGAGAGCGGCCAGGGCTTTGGGGAGTCCCTGCGGCCAGAACTTGTGCAATTCTGATGAGCGAACAGGTCAGCCGCTCAGGATGAAAATGTCTCTGGGTGAAGGAGCCAGACGTGGCAGCTCAAGGCAGCCTCCGCCGGTAGACCCCAGGGGGGCTCAGGACGGCCTCCCGCTTCCCAGCAACAGCGACCACGGCCGCGACCGCTCCCACTGCCTAACCGACAGGACTGCCCCAGATGCCGGCCGCTCGGCAATGACCACGTGGCCCTGCCAGGCGGGCTTGTTAGGAAGAGCCCAGCTTCCTCCTTATCTTGTCTGCTCAGACAAAGAGCAGAACCTAATCGAGAGGAGAAGAGAACCCCAATTAGCAAAGCCCAGAGACTTCCCCCCCGCCCCGCACCCACTTGCGGGGGTTCAGCTCCGCCCTCGCTCCTCTCCGGCTTATCGGGCCGTGTGACCGGGTTAATGAGAAGAGCCCAGCTGGGTGGTGGCAGGAACGGTCATCCGGACAGAGGCCACGGGGACAAACAAACCACGGCTCCTCGGGCCCTGCTGGAACCCGCAGACACCGACTGAAACCCAGCAAAACACACGCTTCGTTTCTCCCCTTCTCAGGTCCCAGCCTGAATGGAAGCGCTCCCGAGCAAACACCACTTCGAAAAGTGACTTCTCCTGAAGCCTCTCCCTTCCCTTCCCTGTCAGAAAGTTGCTGCAGGCTGGGGAAGGCAGCTTCCTTTCTGCCTCCTTCCCAGCCAGCCCCTCTGCGTGCCCTCCCTGGTCTTCCCGTGAACAGCAGTGCAGACGCCGGCGGGCACGCGCAGCGGGCGGGCACGCGCAGCCGGCCACTGGCCGACCGTCCAGAGAACCAGGCGCCAGGCAGGGCCTGGGCAGGGCGTCCCAGCACGGCGGGCATGCTCGAGGACGGACGTGCCCGTGCAGAGGTTTCGGGAAACGCGCTCTCTTGCAACAGCGGCTTTGTCCAGACTGTCTCCCCTGTCCCCAGTGACACCCATGTTCACGATCATCACCTCCAACACAAGGAAACAGCGGGAAAGGGAGAGGCGGCCGCGGGCACAAGGGAGGCTGCTCGGTCCCCAGTGATAACCACGCGGCTAACCGCCGGCCTCATGGAAGCGACGCTGGATGCGCCTTGCACTGCTGCAGACGCTCACAGGAAAGGCTCATCCGACCCCCACGACCACCCAGGAGGTAGATTCTCATTGCCTTCATTTTGTGGAGGCAGAGAGAGGTCAGCCTCTGAAGACCAGATGGGGGGACAGTGGCAAAGTCACAGGGTCAGGAGCCAAAGCCATGCCGTCTTCCAGCAGAGCTGGGATGCAGCCTCGGTGCTGTGCTATCAGGGGTAAAGCCCAGGTCACACCGCCCGGGGTCGAGCCCTAGGCCATCTGCCGGGCACGTCACTTGATCCTCTTGAGCCTCCGAATGCTCACCTGCAAAGTGGGGTGGCAATGGTCCCACCTCACAGAGTCGTTGCGGATTGCATAAAATAGGGCAGGAAAAGTGCACCTCATGTCCACAGTGCTCAGCCCCACGAACAAGCCGCCCCTCCACTCACAGAGTGGGTCACAGACCGCAAGGCTGACTTCAGGAATCCACCTGGGAATCGGGCCATGGTCTCAAACACAGGATAGCAAAGCTGTTTGGGGCGTAGAGTGTGGTACCCCATGTCTGCCCCCGGAAGGCCCAGCTGGCGGCGGATGGCTTCAGTGCCCCCAGGGAGGGTGGGCACAGCGCCCCAGGCCCCAGCCCTCACCGGGAGGGACCGTGCGGAGGCCCCAGGCCTGGCCTTGGTGGTCACATGACATGTCATCACAAGATGGCCCAGGAGCCCAGGCAGGCTCGCCGCCCACCCACCAGCCTTTCGGCCACCCTGGCCGCCCTCTGGTTTCTGTCGCATCTGTTTGGACGGCAAACCCCCGCGGGAGCTCTCCTTCTCCACTCTCTTCAAAGTCCACCAGCCCTCACCCTTCAAACAACGTGTTGATGGTTGCACAGAGAGCCGCAGGAACAATAAACAGCCCCGCGTCCTGAAGCCTGTCTGCTCTGGCCTCAGGGGCCTTCCCGCCCACAGAGGCTGGGCAGCATGGTGGTTGGGGGCTCGGGCGTCGGGCAGACCAGGTTCCAGTCCCACTCCTGCCCCCTGTGAGCTGTCTTTGCTCACGCAAGTAGCTTGCCCCCTCTGGATCCCAGTTTCCCCGGCCAGAAAAGGGGAGCAGAGCAGAGATGGGCAAAGAGCTGGTTGGCGCTAAGTATCAATTATTGTATTGCTATTTAAGTCAGACTATAAAAGGAAAACACCTGAATGTGTGGAGAGCAGGAACCCATTCTTAAAAAACAGGATGCTGCCCCACCACCGGAAGGGCTAGTGGGAAGGTCAGCAGTGGTCTGGCGTGGCAGTGCCCGGGCCGAGCTCTGCCTCAGGAGACCTGGTTTTTTTGCCATGAACCTGCTATGTGACCCTGGGCATACTGCTTCTCATGTCTGGATCCGTTTCCCCCTCTGTACATGACGATCCCCACGTTTTCTCCCTACCTTCTTCCTCCAACTACCAAATAAAACCTCCCAATGGTGAAACATGACTTCAACACAAGCACACTGTTCTCAGCCACACTGGACACTTAGAGTCCCACACCCGTAGCTAAAATGATGCTGATGTTTTGCAAATATAAAAAACCTGAAAGTGGTGGGATCTTGGGTGATTCTTCTCTCTAACACATCTCTTTTTTTTTTTTTCATTTTTTTAAGTTAAGTTTTTAATTTTAATTCCAGTATAGTTAACATGTGGTATGATATTCGTGTCAGGTGTACAACATAGTGATTCAGCACCTCCATACATCACCCACTGCTCCTCACGACACGTGTGCACCTTCACCCCCATCCCGTTCCCCCCCCGCCCCCCACCGCCTCCCCTCTGGTGACCAGCAGCGTGTTCTTCAGAGCTAAGGGTCTGCTTTTTGGTTTCTTTCTTTTTTTCTTTGTCCCTTTGTTTTGTTTCTTAAAACCCACATATGAGTGAGATCATATGGTATTTGTCTTTCTCTGACTGACTTATTTTGCTTAGCATAACACACTCAAGCTCCATCCACATCGTTGCAAATGGCAAGCTCTCGTTCTTTTTTCTGGCTGAGTAATATTCCATTGTGTATATATAATACCATCTCTTCTTTATCCATTCATCTGTCAATGACAGTTGGGCTGCTTGTAGATAATGTTGCTATAAACACAGGGGTGCATGTATCCCTTTGAATTAGTGTTCTTATATTTTTTGGATAAATACCCAGTAGCAAGATTGCTGGATCATAAGGTAGTCCTATTTTTAATTTTCTGAGGAGCCTCTACACTGTTTTCCAGAGTGGCTGCACCAGTTCGCATTCCTGCCAACAGTACTCAAGGGTTCTCCTTTCTCCGCATCCTCGCCAACACCTGCTGTTTTCTGTGTTGTTGATTTTAGCCATTCTGACAGGTGTGAGGTGATATCTCATTGTGGTTTTGATTTGTATTCCCCTGATGATGAGTGATGTTGAGCATCTTTTCATGTGCCTGTTAGCCATCTGGATGTCTTCTTTGGGGAAATGTCTGGTCATATCTTCTGCCCACCCCTCCGCCCCCCCGCCATGGGGGCAAGTGGGGAGGGGCAGAGGGAGAGAGAGAGAGAATCTCAAGCAGACTCTGCAATGAGCACTGGGCATGCAGCCCGACACGGGGCTGAGTCCCACAACCCTGAGATCATGACCTGAGCTGAAATCAAGAGTCGGACCCTTAACCATTTGAGCCACCTGGGCGCCCCTCTTCTGCCCATTTTAATTGGATTATTTGTTTTTGGGGTATTGAGTTGTATCAGTTCTTTGTAGATTTTGGATATTAGCCCTTTTATCAGATTTGTCATTTGCAAATATGCTCTCCCATTCCATAGGTTGCCTTTTAGTTCTGTTGATTGTTTCCTTCACTGTGCAGAAGCTTTTTATTTTGATGTGTTCCGTAACATATCTTTGATTAAAGTCTTGTATCATCTCTTCCTAACCCCTTCTATGAATTTCTCCTGATAGGCACGTAGTGATGGTGACAGGTGTAGCCGTACCCTCCCACACAGCCCTGCAGCCCGACGTGTACCTCACCCTGTGTAGACAGTGTTCTAATGGGGGGCCACATCCCTCCCTATTGTGGGTATTTGCATGATTTCATGTTTGTGTTACGTGTTTATCTCTGTAACAGGAATATTTTACCCAGAAAGCTTTCTACCATATTTCAGTTTATTTGGGGGTGGGGTGGGATAAATAGATTTCCAGTAGTAATAAAACAGAGTGAAAGGCAACCAGCCTTTGGTGATCTTTGATACATTTTAATGGCACTAAGGAGCCCCCCAGGGGAACATGAAGCACCTATGCCCAAGCAGTCACCCCACAGGTCAGAGCTTGGTGGAAATGGCCCCATAGTCTTTGCCTTTGAATTAAAAGAACCTGCACGAACTCAGACTTTTACTGAGAGCAGACATGGTGAGGAAGACATTTTTTTTTTTAATTGTCACAAATTCTTTGGGGGAGAATAGTTTTATAGATGAGATTAGTATTAAGAGAATTATTTACAGAGACTATGGAGAAACCATTTCTGCTGATTAAGGACATATCTAAATGAAACAGAGAAAAATGAAAAACCTAAATCGCCATGTGAATATAAGAACAGACAGTCCCTGAAAGGTATCTTCTCTTAAAACCCACATCCATAAGTGGTGGAGGGAGGTGGGTGGAGCCAAACCACAGGAAATCAGGGCTGCAAGGCCCTTCTATGCAATATGCACACTATTCCCTGGGGCCTGGCTAAACTGCAGGTTCAGGTTCAGTAGGTCTGGGTGGGGCTGAGATTGTCCATCTTTAACCAGCACCCGGGGATGCCCGAAGTCACTGGTCCCTGAATCACTCAGTGGCCATTGATTTTACCTACTTGGTGGGAGTGGCTTCCCAAGCACCTTGATCTGGAGCAAGAGTTCTCAACTTGGACTAGACTTTAGAATCACCAGGGGAGATTTTTAAAAACTCCAGTGCCTAGGCTGCCACCCCAGACTAATTAAACCAGAACCCTCATGCGTGGGGCCCTGGCGTAAGGATGTTTTCAAAGCTCCCAGGTTCTCTGATGTGCAGCTGATGTAGGTGCTTCCTTCGTCTGGGCTGGGTAGGAGAACCAGGAAGACTGATCCCCACTGTTTGGGGTCCCAGAAGTTCACAGGAAGGGTGCAGGCCATGGTGGATTGCCCAAAGTGGAGCATTAAGGAATTTGATGTTTTTCTGAACACACTGAGGGTGGAAGTCAGAACAAAGGCCATCCCCAGGGCAAATTATAGGCTGAGAAGGGGCAGGGCTAATGGGGGAACCCCAGGTACTGGGGATATTATATATCTCTACTGAGGTGAGCACATATGTAAAACTCACCAAGCTATAAATGTAAGATTTCTGCACTCTGTATATTCTGGATATAAGTTAAACTTGAAGAAAAAACGTTAAAAGCCAAGGAAGATAAACATGTGTAACAAGTGAGATGGCTGAAAAAGCATAGAAGCCCAGAAACAGAAAGAACCTCTGAATATTAACAAGAAAATGACAAGCCAATAGAAGGGAAAATGGGGAAGTCTATGACCAAAAAATCGGAAAAATCAGAGGAGCAGTTAACAAAAGATGAACCAATGAAGCAAATCACATTAAATATGCTTACTATAAAATATAATCACAACCATCAGCTCTTTGCTGGATTTCCTTATATTTTTATCATGGTTTAGTATTGCTTTTATGCTGAATTTCGTACAAGCGTAGGGGCAGCCTCATAATCTTTTCAGGGCTTATCTCAATTGGCCCTGGGCTGGATTAAATGTTGACATTGACCAGCTGATATCTGAGGACCTGGAGGGAATATTTCTTCTGATGACACAAACTCTCAGAGGTTTTAAGCAAGGAGAACCCATGAAGTAGCCAGGGATGGATTAAGCCGAAGCCCTAAACAAGGCTGACCAAGATAGAACTAAAAATAAAATCAAAACTAAACTGTAAAATCAAAATTACATCAGAGGTTTTCTTCCTCTCTTTGATGTATTGAAAATCAAATCCTTTTTTTAAAAAAACTATTTTTTTTTTTTTTTGGAAGAGGGAATCCAGGGAGGGGCATGTTTTTCCAGGTGAGCTAAGCACAGGTGGTGACAGGGAAGCCGGTTTGAGACATGAAGGCGTCGGGCACTGCTTACCTCTACAGGGCCGGACCCTCTACAACGTGTGCCTGCCACGAAAGAGGCTTGGAGGGAAGGTGGATGTTGGGTGCGGGACGGCAGGTCTCTAGGAACTCTCCCTGGAGAAGCAGGTGCAGCTCCAGGGGCCTGGCAGCCCAGAAGCCAGAGGGCAAAGAACCCACCGTGGCTCAGAGAAGGGCATCAACGGCAGTCCGAACCTTATGGCCCAGGCACACCTAGAAAGCCCCCCCTGACCCTGCCTCTCCCTGAATGTTGCCCCTGGAAACTAGCCTCACTCATTCGCAAAGAGATGTGATTTATAAAATGCCTTCCCCAGGAGGGATGGAAAGGCAGGGACAGAAGTTTGTACCAAGGTGTGGGTGATTACCTGCAGTCCCCTTCCCAAAGCCGGAACGGGACATGAGAGCTCTGAGGCAGGGGAGGGGCGAGAAGGAGGACCCTCCAAAGCAGGAAGAGTGGGCCCCAAGCCAAATCACTGCCCACTTTGAATCTGTAGCCCTTCAAGCGAGCACAGAGTAAACTCTAGGTCAGCCTTGCTGTCATTATTATCATAGAAGAAGTCAGTGAAGTTGTGCATCCTTACACGTCTGGAGTCCCTTTTAGCTGGGTGCTGAGGGAGTGTCGGCCGATTCTGCGTGTCTCCTAAGGCCGTTGCTGCCAAAGTGGAGTCACAAACAGTCAACACAGGTCCTGTGGAGGGTGAGCCCAGACCTGAGGGGAGACTTGTGAAGGGGGAGGCAGCCCCTCATCCAGAGGGGCTGCCCGGGACTCAGAATGGCTGTCCTCAGCTGTGGGATCCCCTTAGCCAGGCCCCTTCCTCTCCCCCATGCCCCCTCCCCCGGGGTGCTGCCGCTGCTGAGCCTCCACGTACACCCTCCAGGACTGGGGACATAACCAAAGGCGGGTCTGGGGGCCCACTGGACATATCTGAGCTAAAACCCCACTGTTCCCCTGACCTCCTGGGACTGGTCAGTGGCCCGTGATGTCGTGGCCTCCTGGATTAATGTCAGTTCAGGGCCAGTGTCCAGGGATCTGCCAAAAGACTGAGTGCAGTCACCTTGGTCAACAGCTGTGCGTCCCCTGTCCACCCTGCCCTTCTGAGCCACTCTCATTCAGCAGCCAGGGTGACCTTTCACTCCCTGAGGTCAGCATGTCATCCTTTTGCTTAAAAGGATGAAGAGATGGAAGTGTCCTCTACTCTTTCAAACCTGGACACTTCTGAGCATAAGTGGGACAACAGGCACCATGGGGGACAGACACAGTAGAGCGTGTGGCCACCTATCCCCATGGAGTGCAGCCGGAACCATCCGCGTGACTGACAGCACTCCCGTTGTTGGGTCTTGGCCCCACGGCAGTCTCTCCCTGTCTCTGTGGCCCTACAGCGGTCTCCCCCTGTCTCCGTGGCCCCACAGCGGTCTCGTCCGGTCTGCATGGCCCCACAGCAGTCTCCCCCTGTCTCCATGGCCCCACAGCAGTCTCATCCTGTCTGCGTGGCCCCACAGCGGTCTCGTCCGGTCTGCGTGGCCCCACAGCGGTCTCCCCCTGTCTCCGTGGCCCCACAGCGGTCTCACTGGTCTCATCCAGTCTGCGTGGCCCCACAGCGGTCTCATCCGGTCTGCGTGGCCCCACAGCGGTCTCGTCCGGTCTGCGTGGCCCCACAGCGGTCTCGTCCTGTCTGCGTGGCCCCACGGTGGTCTCACCCTATCTCCATGGCCCAGCCAAGCAGGCCTGCCTCAGTTTACCATGTCTCTGAGCCACTGCACATGCAGATCCCTCCTCACCTGCCTTCCCTTCTTGTCTGGCTGCCTCTGAGCCTGAGAGTAGCTTGGGCCTCTCTACAGGGATGTCCCCTTCTTGTCGTCCTCACTACACTTTGGTCAGTCGTTTCTGCTGGATGGCGAGGACAGGGCCACCCCATAGCTTGTCCACGCTGGAGCCTGCCATGGGCATCCAGCAGACGACCATAGATACTTGCTGAATGAGTGAAGAAAGCCAGGTGCCTCCTACAGAAGAGGAAGAGTAGCTACTGGTCCACCAGGAGTCTCGGCAAGCCGACGCAGCTCGAGGCTTTCCCGAGCTGACATTTCCTGATTTGAAAGACAGCCATCCAGTGGAGAAAAATGAAAAGTCTAGAACCATGTGCACAGTTCGTAAGTTTTCCCAGATGTGAGCAGCCCAGGATTCTTTCCACACACAGTCCCACGGCCTCCACGAAAGGGGGGAGTGTGGAGAAGGAATGACTGAGTCTGGGGCCAGGTCTCTGTGGGCAAAGCACAGAAGTGGGAATTGGCAAAAAGCACCTGGAGGAACAGCTGGGCCGCCATAGCTCGTCTACATGGCGCCTTTGGGAGAATGATCAGGGTGACACCACCCTCAGGGCAGACCAAGCCCGGCTCAGGGTGAGTGTGGGGGGTGGGATGGCCAGCCCCACTGATGCCCTCGCCCGAGGGCAGAGGCACGGGGAGCAGACCGCACAGCTGCTCATGGCAGCCGTGGAAGGTGCAACAGAAAGCATCCGGCCCAGTGGAGCCCTTGCTCTGAGTCAGGGGTTGGCACGGAGCCCCCTTCTCCCCTTTCCTACCCTGAGCCCCAGTTTCTGGAACCCAACCACGGTGGTCCCCTGTGGAACGGCAGCCCTTGGGGCCACTGCTCTAACACTGGGAACAGTGGCTGCGCCTCACGGCCCTATGTCATACCAATGCTATTTCCTTTTATTATAAATAGGAATTTCACTCAAAGGGGTACAGCCTAATACCCCCTCGGCTGCTTTGTACTTTAATCAGAGCTTTCCTGCTGAAAATGTTTATCTTCCAGCAAAGAGGTGCTAATTTTATCTTGCAAAAGTGGATATCTGCTTACGTCCCTTCTACCTTAGAGAAAGATAACCAAAAGCGCATTATGTCATCTAAATACAGCATCCTTGGAGATCAAAAGGCATAATGTATACATCTGCCAAAGTTGATGGAGCGGCCATTGGTGGGCTCTTCCGGCCCGGTTGTATGCGCTTCATTGATAGGCACCCTGTGCATTTCTATGAAAGAAACTCCCAAGTGCTCTGTTTGTGCCAGTTGATTTCGGTGATATTGGGAGGTTTTGAAATGAGAATCCAAAATAGATGTGCCCTTCTCACCCTGTGTGTAAGCCCTCGCCACAGGAAATGGCACAGGTTCAAGTTTTCGTAATGGAAGCACCGTGGGACTAGATAAGGCGTATGTCCCTGACAGTGACATTTCAATGTTTAAAATATAGTCAGAATGATCCATAGACAAATACCACCTGAGCGTATTTGTCTCTTGAAGCGAGTCCTGCTTCTGGTTCTAGTTCAGTGTCCCTCACTTTCTTGGATCTCATTTTATTGTGAGCATGCACATGCCAACACACACACACACGCACGCTTGAAATAAATGTCCACAAAAGTAGACATACTCTTACAGTAGGCTTGGGACCCTGATGTTTTTCTATCCCAGTCTCACTGGACATCTTGTCCTTTGCTTCTCAAAGGGTGGTCCTGGACCACCAGCATCAGCAGCATCATCAACACGAAATAAGGGCCCTTCCGGGGCTACACAATGACAGTAGCGTCGTCAAGAAGGACAAGCTCCCGGTCCGTGCACACAGATTGTTGAGAAGCATCGGTCCCATCTGTTTCCATTTTGAAGCTTTGTATCTTTTTGTAATTTGCTTGCTACTCTCTAAATGGGCTAACCACTCATCTGTGATCCATGAGCCAGGGTTTGCCTAACCTACTTGGGGACCTAGAGCCAGGATTCTTAGGGCTTCAGGTGGCCCCGTTGGGAGAAGAAATTGCTGTCTACCTACAACTCTGCCCTTGGGAGATGCCCCAGATAGGTCTTCAATACGCTCAGAAAGATGAAGGCATATGGTTACCGCTTGACGTAATGGTGCTGCATAATAACCAACCACAAAACCTCAGTGTCCTAAGGACAGTATGTATGTTGCTCATGTATCTGGGGTGAGCTGGGGGTCAGCTCTGCTGATCTGGGCTGGGTTTGCTCACATTTCTGGGATTGGTGGGCTGTGGCTGATCTGGGCTAGCCACAGCCAGGCCAAATGGGAAGTCAACTCAGCAGCATCGTTTCTGATGTCTAGCGGGCCCACTCAGGCACGTCCTCATGGCATGGCAAAGGCGCAGGAGCACACATCCCCGAGCGGGAGCCCGTATGGAGCCCCTACCTTCCCCATGCTGGCTAATGCCCCACTGGCCAAAGCAAGTCATGTGGATGAGGCTCCAGGGGTGGAGCATGCCGCCCAGCCCACAGTGGGAGAGCTCTTCCTGGTCACACCCAAAGGCATGGGTATAGGGAGGAGTGAACAACTGGGACCACAGTCTACCACCTTAGGCGTGTGACCCTCTTGGAGACTCACATGGCTCCCCCATAGTTGGAAGACCGTTCTCTACCTCATAGTACTGATGAGAGGCTGGAGCAGTGTAGTGCCTGCATGAGGGACATGCTCCAAAAATGGCAGCCCTTACTTTAATAACAGTACCAACCAATGATGATGATGGCGGGTCTCATATTCCAGCCCCAGGAGCCTGACTCTCCCTGTTCTTTGTCTCCACAGAGAACAGATAAATCTATATTCTGTATTTGGGGGTGGAGGGAGTTGGGGTGTGTGTCTGTGTGTGTGTGTAGACAGATTACCCAACTCTTGCTTTAGTGAAGCTCATAATGAGGTTGAGGCTCAAGCAAACCCTGATTGCATTATGCTGACACATTTTCCCAATAATAACCACATTCAGAGCTCTTGCCCAGCACCCAGCTATGATACTGCAACCGCCCTGGAAAGATCTCAACTCTCGCTACACCTCCCACAAAGATTAAAATGCGGCCATTATTTTAAGAGCCCAGTAGGCATTTCCATTAGCCTGAGGGTAACATGAATACACATTTTTCTGCTTTGGGACAGATTTTTTGAAATCAATCTTACTGAGGCAAAATTTATTTACAATAAAATGCATCCATTTCAAATTTTGACAAATGTATACACAATGCAACCATAACCCCAATGAAGATAGAGTTTATTTCGTTCATTTATAGCACCACAGAAATTCCCATTGCCCCTCCTAATCAATCCTCCTACTCCAAGCAACCACTCATCTGATGTCTACAGCTATAGATTAGTTCAGCCTGTTCTAGAACTTCATTTAAATGGAATTGTGCCATATGTACTCTTCTGTGTCTCACTTCCTCCACACAGAACAATATTTTAAGCTTCTTCAGTATTGTTTCATGTATCAGAAACTTGCTCGTTTTAATTGCTGAGTATTGCTCGGCATACAGATTTATCACAGTTTGTCCATTAACCCATTGACGGACTTTAGGGTTTTATGCAGCTTTGGACCCTGTCAGTAAAACTGCTCTGATCATTTGCATGCTAACCCTTTTGTGAGCATATTTTAATTTCTCTCACTTTGTTAGAAATTGCCAAGCTGCCTTTCCAAGTGGCTGTCCATTTTATACACCCACCAACAAGATGCGAGAGTTCCAGTTGCTCCTTATCCTCGTCAACACTTGGTAGTGTTAAGTCTTTTTAATTTTAGCCATTCTGGTGAACATGTAATGTTGCCACACTACAGTTTTAAGTGGTATTTTTCCTAAAAACTAAGGAATGTTGAGCATCTTGTGAGTCCATTAGACATTCTCCTTCTTTGTGAAGGGTCTTGGTCATTTGTAAAATTGGGTTGATTATAGAGTTCTTATGTATTCTGGATACAAGCCAATATCTAAGTATATGTATTATAACTATTTTCTTCCTTCCTGATGCTTGCTTTTTCATTTTTAATAGTATTTTTTAGTTTTGAATTTCAATTTATCAATTTTTTTATTAGTTTGTTTTCTCTCATGTTTAAGAAATCTTCACCTGTCCCAAGTTTGTGAAGGTTAGAAGCTTCGTAGTTTTAGCTCTTGCATTTAGATCTTTGATACATTTTAAGTCAATGTTTGTATATGCTGTGAGATAGGGATTGGGGTTCTTTTTTTTTTTTTTCCTCATTTGACTTTCCAGTTGCTTTTCACCAGGTCGAGAAAATTCTCTCCTGAGTCTTGAGTTGTGTCAAATGCTGACACAATTGGCTGAGTCTTGAATTGTGTCAAATGCTTTTTCTGCACCATATCACACACTGAAATACTAACAAACATGAACTGCAGAAATAGGTCATAATCACCAGGACTGTGTAATTGGGAATGGAAAGAGGACTCATTCCTTTGGGTGGCTTTATTGCCCTAACAGCTAAAGGTATGTGACAGAGAGTGTCAGTTGGTGGTCCAGCAGCCATTTGCAAATCTCTTTGCCTTATCTCCCCAGACAACCACTTTTTCAGCCTGTCTTATAGCTAGCAGTGAACGGATGACCCAGTTTGACCAATGAGCCATAAAAGAAAGTATATTATAAGACTCCTGGAAAAGAGTTCTTCTCCCTGAGAAAAGGTGTGAGGTTGCATCTGCATCTACCAGCCTTTGGAAGCAATCGTACAATGATATGATGCCTAAATAAATATCTGCCACCTGTGACTATGCTAGAAGGTCAGGAGAACTTCAGAGATGCTAGCCAGAGTCCTGAGATCACTAGGAAACTCATTCCGCCATAGGATGGAGAACCCCAGACTTCTTATTTGGGGAGATAATTTATTTCTTTATTAGATGTGCCATATCAGTTGGATTTTAATATTTATAAACCATATAGGCTTCTCCCCCAACCCCTAAGCTTCAGTCCAGTCCAGAATGAACCTTCTCTAGAACAAATCAGCTAAGCATTTTCATTACCAATTCTTTCCAAATGTGAGAATCAGAGAAGAGACTGATTCTACAAGGTACAAGCAGGGCCTGTAGAGCATAGTGGAAAGACTGCTCATCCAGGAAGCTATAAGCCTGTTATGTTGCTAGCCTCCTCAGCATTTCTAGGCTTCCTTCATTTTCTTAGTGTCCCATGCTGCTCCTGTTAGAGACTTCCCTCTGCCTGAAATGGTCCCTTCTACCTCCACCCTGGTACTACTCATTCTTCAGGTCTCAGCTTAAAGATTACTTCCTTAGAGAGTACTTCCAGATCCCCCAGGATCCTCTCTCCTAGAATCCTGAATTTTTCCTCATAACAACGATCCCAGTTGAAATTAAGTACATGATTTGCTGTAACCCATCTCCTCCACTGAAACGCAAGCTCCCTGAGACTGTGGATCTGATCTGCTTGTTGGTGCCCTAGTATGGTGCCTAGCACATCAGAAATCTTAAACATGTATCTTTAATTGGTTGAATGATGGATGGATGGAGGGGTGGATGGATGGATTAATGGATGGATGGATGGATGGATTGAATTGCATTACCACCACCTTGCTGCATGAACTTAGGCAAGTCACTTCCCTTCTAGGCTGTAGTTTTCTCATCTGTCATATAAGGAGTTTGAACTCAGTGGATTGTAACAGTCCATCCACTGCCAACTCTTTGTCAAATTCAATCCAGATGCTCAGATGTGGCTTTGCTTTTAAAATTGGCCCTCCCCCCATCTATCCATTTACTTTCTACCACTGCCGGTGACCCTGCAATTGTTCCAGATGCTCATTCCAAAGAAACATCCCATAGAGGACAGCTGGAGCTGGTCGTCTTGACTACTCCAAGATGCCGGGTACAGTGGTTTACAGACATGGGAAGGCTGCAGTGTCTGGTGGTTTCTCCATGATGCCAAGTCCCTAGTCCCCTTGTTCTGTGATGGGAAGGCAGAATTTTTGGTGCTTGGTAGTAATTGTCAGAGGAGGCCGTACCTATTTGCCTGCATTCCAGAACATCTGTTCATCATCACTCACATGGTGGATAAGAAAAGCCCTCTTTGCAGATTAAAGATCTCAACCAGTGCAATTTCCTGCAATGCCTATAATGGGCTTTTATATCTGCATAGCGGGTGCTGCCGGGGATTAATCCTGAGCACCTGGCTGCACATGGAAAGCTCTTCTAGAATCCATAGCATGCACATTGTGTATTAAACCCACAGCATACACACTCATCATAACCCCCAGTGGGAGCAAAAGCTAAGATAAGTTCCATCACATTTACTTTTTCCTTTTTGTCCATGTCCTCAGGGGAGAGTCACTGGCTCCTTTGCCACCCCCTCCAATGCAAGAATCATGACAGGAGGTAACCAATTACTGAGCCTGCTGTACCAGGAGCAGTACTGGGGACATTTCATACTTTCCCTCTATACTTCACAATTCTTGATGATGCATCCTCATCTCCACTTGATAGATGGAGAAACTGAGGCTCAGAGGCATGCTCAGACTTGCCCAAGGTCACACAGGCCAAAGTAGTGGATCTGAGAGTCAAACCCAGATCTGAGCATCCAAGGCAGAGCCTGTGTTCTACTTCTGGCCACCTGTCCAATGATATCTTGTGGCAGGGTCTAGACAAGGTGTCAACATGGAATCAGAACCAAGCAAGCCTGCTGCTCGGCAGCTTCCCTTGCCTGGGGGAGAGGCAGGAACAAGCAATGAGACACACATGGGGACCTCCTCTGGGTTCACAGCCATCCACTCCAGCCACCCTCAAGTTGAAGCCAGTGCTACCAATCCCCGAGATTGCCATATAGTTCTGTGAAACAGGGATGAAGCAATTTTTTAATAAATGAAAAGAGGATGTTTAGTAGAAAGGAATTGGGGAGGGCAAGAAATGGATTGCTCAGAGCAGCTGCAACATCTTGGGGTAGAAGCTAAGAAAATCTGCAAGATGCCACCTCAGAGCATTGATGTTGCTTAACTGACTGCTACCTCCAACTTTATTGGCCTGGGAGAAAAATAACCTCCCGTGTTTACTATTAGTTTGCTATTAGTTTTGAATGAGTTACTTGCAGCCGACAGCATTCTATCTGATACACAATTTAAGCACCAAAGCACCTGTAATGCACCCAATCCTTTCAATGGCTGTTGGTGGAGGAAGGGAGGGAGATCTAGCTCCTTGGCTCACATTCAGAGCCCCCAGTACCCAAATCTCTGAACTTTGCCCCCAGATCATCTTAGGCTAGCCAACCGATAATCCTTTGCTTCTCTCCCATAAAACCCCACCGCAAATTCCAACCCATGCATTGTCAAGGGATCCTTATCCAGTGGGAATAATAGCCACTCTCTGTTCTCTAGCTGCATTCCCAAATTAAAAACAACCAAAAAAAAAATCGGAGAGAGTCAGCCTCCCCACATTCCCAGCTCAATAAATACAATCAAATGACAGGAGTTGAAAATCAAACAGCCAAGCATTCCATCTGAATCAGGAATCTGCAACCCAGATCCTCCTGGGTAAAGCATGCCCCATCACCACATCATTACCCAAGCCTGCCATTAGGGAAGGCAAACCCGTACTTACAATCACAATGAACGTAATGTGTAACCAGGAGGCAGCTGGCTTCCAGGAAAGGCGGCAGAGCCTGCCCCCACCCCCCCCCCACCCTCAGCTGGCCCTGCCAGCCTCCTTCCATCACCAGCTCTTGGGTCTGTGCTCAGCAGAGGTCCCCCTGACATCAGAGACCTAAAGTCTCTCTGTCCCTTCTGTGTTGTTCTCCTGCTTCCTGCTGTGAGAGAAGCTGTCTTTCTCTGGGCATTGTCCTCTTCTCTGATGCTAATGTTTGCCTTTCTGGATAAGGCTCACTCTACCTTCAATGGGACTGCAAGTCAGCAAGTCAAGATCTCAGGATTTTATATTTCACCATGAAAATGCACCTTGTTGGGCACAGTGAAGGGCAAAGAGGAAACAAGCATCTTCTATATGGCTTAAAGGAGTATGAATCAGTGCAGCCAGCCTGGAGGGACAGTTGGCAGCATGCAGCCAGGTCCTCCACCATGTGTGTGCCCATTGGTCCACCTCCAATAATGGCATCTCAGGAAAACTTGGAGATCACACATAAGCGTATGTAAATGGATGCAAAATGAATGTTGTTTTTATAGCAAAGCACCGGGAGCAACCTAGATGTTCAATAATATAGAATTGATAAATCGGCAAAATAAAAAGTGTGCAGCCCTTAAGAAGCATCTTTGTGAAGAACAGTTAATGCCAAGAAAAATTAATAATAATTCACATACACGAATGAAACATGCTGCGTGAAACAAGTAATAGAATGAGACACGTAACTGGATACTACTCACATCCTCTAAGTATCCATGTTTGATGAATGAGGTGTATCTTTTGCAAGAACGCATTGGATCACTAACCCTCTGTAGTGCATGTACAGGATAGTGTTCTAAGTCCACTAATCCCTACGCACTTCTACATGCCTGTGCACACATCCTTCGTCTCAATTACCACAGCAACCCTCAAAGGCAGGGACCATTTTTATACACTGATGCTCCAAGCCACATAGCTAATCAATATCAGATCTGGGACTCAAAACCAGGAAGTCCAGCTTTTCGATTCTACACTGCAACAAACATGTTTGCACTGAATCCGTCAGAATGATGGTCAGCCGAAAACGGGAAGGGGTTGGAAGACAAAAGGAAATAAACAAGCAAACAAATAAGACAGGGTCCCATAATGCAAGCCTCTCCACATGAGGTCCAAGGAAGGGAGGGGAGAAGGAAGACGTACATAGCTATAGGTCTGGATACAGGCAGAGGCATATGTATCGGTACAGGTATGGGTTTATATGTACATCTGTAAACTTCCTGCTTTCCAGGAAGATACGCCGTCCTTGGGATCCCACAGCCCCCCACCCACCGGCTTCCTTACCCTGGTCACAGCTGACTTACTCAGGGCTTAGCACTTAACCCATAGGAAAAATAATTCATAAGCTGGCCAGAAATCTCTAACCTCAAAAATGTACACAAAGGTCATTTGATTCACTCAGGGTCCAGAGAATTTGAACTTAAAAACGTGGAAGGAATGTGCCAGTGAAGGTGGTGGCAGGAGGGAGGGAGGGCAGTGTGGAGGGGCTGCCCATGGAGCGGTCCGGGGGACGAGGCGTGTGCCTTCCACGGATGCTCTGAGGTGGGTGGGCTTGGTGCAAAGAACAGGGTTGTGGGCCTGTGCAGGAGATGGAAGAATAAAACCCTCCAGGGCCTGGTTTTCCCCCAGAAGGTGGCCTGGCCTTCTCACTGCATGGCAGCAGGCTTCCCAGAGAGAACATTCCAAGCGTGAAAGCAGCAGCTTCAGATAGATGTCTTAAGACCTGGCCCCCAAAATCACACAGGGCACATGTCCCCCGTTCTGTGCGCCCATTTCCCCGTAGGACCCCCAAGCATTTGTAACTCCAGACGTCAGCGCACTGTCTTCACTGAACTCCCACATCCTGTGGGCTCTGCTCCTGCTTGGCAGACACCCTCCCGCTGGCTGTGAGGCCTCAGGCAGGGGTTACCTGGACCGGCCACCCCCACTGTGAGCAGGGACAGAGCCATCCCAAGGCTCTCTCAGCTGTGCCCTTGGTGTGACACTTACCGCCCTCCCACTACCCCCATTGGCGTGCCGCCTAAACGGTTAGTTATGTGCACTTCGTACTCAGAGAGGCCAATTCCATACGCCTATTTCTCTCCTTTTTCTCCTCTTGGGGGCAAAATACTAAGCTTGACCTTGAAAACACAAAACGCTTGCCCAGTATTAACAATTTGTCTTCATCAACCAGTTGGCAACTGGGCTGGCGTTCCCGAGGGAATGCAGAACTCAGTGTATGAAGCAGTTAAGCTAGAGTGCAAGCCTGGGAGCCAGCGCTCTGGGCCTCCTCATTGCTGTGTGGATCTGTGTGGTCTGGGGGCCACTCATTTGTGACCTCGATGCCTCTGTTTCCCAGCAGAAGTATAAATATCAACGGCCTTTCCTGCTTGAGATTTTTCTCCCCCCAGATACTCAAATGTTGGACTAAAAATATTTGTCCAAATGTGAAAATGAAACCATTGAAAGTCCCATGCATATAGGATAACTGGATTATCTTTTCCAGTGTGTGTGTGTGTTATGGAGTCCAAGAAGCAGTGACTAATCGCTGGAAGATCAGAGTTCTAATCCAGCCTGCAGATGAACTAATACGTGGCTTTACACAAGCCACTTGACCTCCCCAGGCCCCAATTTTCCATGTGTATGAAGAAGAATGCTGGCTCAGATTAGTGGTCGTCAACTTGGTGGTACGTTAGAGTCATCTGGGAAGATTTTTTTCAATGCTGATGCCTACACGCCACCATGGGCCCATTAAATCTGAATTTCTGGGTATAAGGCCTGGGCCTTGGAATTTTTTAAAATTCCTTAAATGATTCCCAGTGTGCCACCAGGATTGAGAGCCTCTGAACTGGGTTCATGGTTTTAAAACTATTTTTAATCGAGATTCATTTCTTTAAACAAACACACTAGAGGCCCTGAGTGTAGAACAAATCACACACAGTTGTTCTGTGTGAAGCCGAAGAGGGGCCCAAAGTTCTGCCCACTCAGCCTCTCCTCCCTCTACCTTCCAACCCCAGAACCAGCCCCTGGGAGCCCTTGCAGCCCTGAAGGCCCTTCCAGGCCCTGGAACCTGAGTGTTCTGCTGAGCACAGTTTAAAAACTGCTGGAGACGAGACAATTTCCAAGATTGTTTCAAGATCTAAACTTCTGAAATCATGTGAGAACAGTCAACATCTGGAGCATTATCTGGATCATAAATATCCCAAGTCTATCTGCTCGATGAAACCTAGTTTCCGCCCTATATCGTGTCTGGTTATAGAACCAGGAGCCAACTCGGCCACATTAGGGAAACTCAGCCAGCTATTGACTTCCCTGGGTGCTCTCGCCAGCCATGGGGCCACCCAGGGCCCGTTCCTCTCAGGGACCAAGGGGAAGGAGTCAGCCATGCTTTAGTCCACATGACGGTTGACAAGGAATGGGGTTATCAGAAATGCCCCTGGAACCATGCAGCTGAGGTGTGGAGGGAAATTTATTTGTGTTGCACAGGAAATATAGGGAGTCCCTTTTCCAGACTCAATGAGGAGCTTGTGTCAGAAGTCGGACCCCAATTAGGAAGTCTCTGTTCTAGCCCTGAAGTATTTAAAATGAACTTCCCTTTGCTGTGCAAGGTCAGAAACACAAAGGTGCCAAATACAGCCCTGCGGGAACAGGACCAGAGTCCCCAGAAGAGGGTCATGCAGCATGCAGAGGAACGGCAACATGGAGCCATGACAACATGGACAACAAGAAATGTCAACATCGCTGTCAGAGCCCAGGGCCAGAATCAGGGAGGGGCTGTTGAGGCACTTGCCCCACCTGCACCATTTAAGGAGCCACCAAAGAACGCGGTACTCAAATAAATATTTTAATGCCAGATTTCAAAAAGTTAAAAGTAATGCAAACAATTCAATAATTAAAAAATATGAATATTTTAAACAGAAGATCAGTATTCTTGATTTTTCTCATTGCCACAGGCTCCAATATGGCTCAGGTTAGTGAAGACAGAATCCTTTGGATGGAAACAAAGAAAGCCTCATTTGGCCTATTTCTAGTGACGAATTCAGGAAGGAAAACCAAAACTATGTCATCACCATCACCATCACCAACATCACCATCCTCACCATCACCATCATCATCACCGTCATCACCATCATCATCACCACCATCATCACTGTCACCATCATCATCATGACCACCACCATCACCATCACCACCATCATCACCGTCATCAGCAGCACCATCACCATCACCATTTACTTTTCACAAACATTCTGAGAAGAAATTACCATTTGACAGATGAAGAAGCTAAGGCCTCAATGGATAGGAATTTATCCAAGTGTGACAGCAGGAAGTGTGGGACCCCCAGAAAACTGTCTGCAGAATCAGTGGAAGAAGAGGCCTACAGGCAAGAACACAGCCATCCTGGCTGAGGTTTCCCCCAGTTCCCTGACCAGGAGTAAGTAGACACTAATGCCACCAAGGCCCACAGGGTGGCATTGATAGTGGCCATGTTTAATTGTGATTATGGTAACTTTATAGGAAATAGGATACACGTTTATGCTCTGTTACGAACTTGAGCAAGCCGCTTTGCTTTACAAGTCAGTTGGCTCAGCTCTAAAACAGGAGGAGGGCCTGACTGATGTCCAAGCATCTGAGAACACTAGAGTCTGTTCCCCAGCTGCCCGTCTCCTCTATGACTGCTCCCAGCCTTGTGGGCTGGCTCTCTCCCTCTGACTGTGAGGTTGCAGCTGCGTATTACCTGGACCTTTCCCTGGGAAGGGAAGTAATTGCCCCAAGGCTGAGGAGGAAACTCCTCAGTTTCTCCTTTAGGCTTTTCTAACTTACCAGGCAACCTTTATAAAGCTTCATGATAGAGCAGCCCTCCCGCCTTGACCAGCCTGGACTCTGGTGGGCATATTAGGCAGGCAGCCGCCTTGCTGAATGTTGATTCGAGAAGGCAAGCTTCTGACTCAAGCCCGAGGACACATTTGTTTTGAGCACAGCTGCAAAACAGCACACCCCACATCCCCTCCTGTTCATTCCTCTAGCAGAGACCCAGGGACATGGAAGGTGCAGGAATGACAGAGAAAGGGACAGAGGAACAGAGGACTATGCTTAGTTGAAGGGCCCCTCATCATCAAGAAGAGAAACGGGCGAGGACAAGGAGAGAGCAGGAGTCACCTGAGGCAGGGAGAGTGGGATCCTACCCAAACCCACTTTCTTTTATTGTTCGAGGAATTTCCAGGAATCTGGTTAACAGGCCTGACACCTAGGGCTTGGATATATACAACAGCAAATGGCCTTAAAATGAGCAGAAATAGTGAATGCCACTTAGCTCAGAGCCTAGGCCTTGGGTAGCTGAGTTCTGTGCTTGCTGAGAATGTTTTAGGCATAAGTATCAGACGCAATCTGGACAGTGTAGGGCGAGAGTGATGGGGCAGTGTAGACAACAGTTCTCCCCTTCCTCCTAGGCACAAGGCTGAGCTACATTTTCTAGAATCCCTTGCAGTTAGATGTGGTTGATGGCATTTGAGCAGAAGTGATCATTCCCCTTCCACATTTGGCTTATCAACACCTCCAGGTGCTACCCTTCCGTCCAGGGACCCAGAAGGGCACACAGCCACAGATGCATTCAGCCTGGTCCCTCAACACTGGCATGGAGGAAAGCACCCTGCAGATGTGGTGTGAAGAAATAGACCATATCGGGTGAAGGCCCTGAGATGTTGGGGTCATGAGTTATGGCACTTGATTGGCTCTGACTAATACAGGCATCAAGGGGCATTGATTTGAAGGGATCCAGTTGTTGAAGCAACCAAACATCAGGAAAGGAAGAATGAGGGCATCTGAGGCCCTGCGCCATAGGAGTTCATGGATTCCCTCTCTGGAATGTTCCATCAATGTGGCTCTGCTCAATACTTTCAGATTCTGCTTCTCTCAGTTCAAAGTTTCAAATTCCCAGGAAAAAGATTTTTATTGGCTCAGCCAGAGTCAGCTGACCTCCTCTGGATGGTCAGTTATGGGGCTTGCAGGTCCAGTGGGCCTGCTGGGGCCCAGACCTGGGTACCAAGGGCTTTTCTTTGGGAAGGGGGATTGTAAACTATCAGCCACCCTGTCCCCCACAGCTTCACCTAGGGATGAAAGGATGTTCAGCTGAATCTTTTTCTTCCCCCCAAACCTATTCTTTCTTCTGTGCTCTTTCTCTGTCTCCTGAGATTTTTTCACCACCTAACCTGCCAGTGAGGCAGAATGCTTGGAGCCCACCTCAGCTCTCTCCCTCAATATCCCTGTAGCCAAGTAGTCACCAAGAACAACTACCCAAACCACTGCCCGATTCATTGCATCTCCAGGGTCTCCGTCATTCAGCAATGCTCTCTTAATCTCCTTCTTCCCTCCCTCCTTGAGCCCATCTTCAACCATGATCAAGTATAGCCCCACTCCACCAGGAACCGCTCCCATCAGGATAGGGTAGCAAGCAATCAGAACAGACACCATCCGTATGGGCTTATTGGGGATTCCCAGCCCTAATGATGCTACTTTAAAATGTTCCCCAGATACCTACCAAAGCTGACTACATGACTATCCTAGGGCCCAACACTTCCACTCCTAGGTACATACCGAGAGAAATGAAAGCAGATGTTCACCAAAAGACATATACAAGAATGTTCATGGCATCTTTGTTATGAGAGCCCAAACTAGAAACCTCCACCAATGGGTGAATGAATAGATAGACCATCACATGACATATACTAGAATACTATTCTGAGAAGAGGAAGAATAAGGTCCTAACACTTGCAATAACGTGGCTGAATGTTGAGTGAAAGAAGCCAAGCACACAAGAATAGATACTATATGATTCAGTGTATATAATTTAAGAACAGCCAAAATGAATCTAGGATTTTGATGAAAGTCAGAGTAGTGGTTGCCCCTGGGGAGTTGAATATTGGCTGAAGAGGGGCCCCAGGGAGCCTTGGCCTGGGTGTATGCATATTTCAGAATTCATTGAGCTGTACCCTTCAGAACCGATCACTTCATTATGTGCACGTAAACCTTCAGTTAAAAATGATAAATAACGAGGGGCACGTGGGTGGCTCAGTCGTTAAGCGTCTGCCTTCGGCTCAGGTCATGATCCCAGGGTCCCGGGATCGAGCCCCGCATCGGGCTCCCTGCTCCGCGGGAAGCCTGCTTCTCCCTCTCCCACTCCCCCTGCTTGTGTTCCCTCTCTCGCTGTGTCTCTCTCTGTCAAATAAATATATAAAATTTTTTAAAAAATGATAAATAATGCGTCTTCGCCATTCTACCAGCATCAGGGCTCCCGTTGCCTCCAGGAGAAAGACCACTTTCTTTAGCAAGCCACAAAGGCTCTTCACGACTTCACCTCCTCTTGGCCATGTTCAGCACCTACTTTCCATCAGTGTTCCAGACAAGCTGTGCTCATCGGTGTCTCTGTGTGCTTTCATGGGCTGTTCTTCTGCCTGGAATCCATCTCTCCTCCCTGTCTGCACAGCAAATTCTTCATCCTCAGGGCTTACTTTGACTGTCACCTCCTCCTTAAAGCATGCCCTGATCCTGCAGGAAGGAGAAGACACGCCTCCCCCTCTGTGCCCACTGGTCTTCATGCACCCGTATTCATTTCCTATGGCCACCTTAACAAATTGCCACACACTGGGTGGCTTAAAACAAAATAAGTTTATTCCCTCATGGTTGGAGAGGCCAGAAGTCTGAAATCAAAGTGTCAGCAGGGCTGTGCTCTCCCTGAAGGCTCAAGGGGAGCATTGGTTCTGAGCCTTTCTCTTAGCTTCTGATATTTGTGACAATCCTTGGCTTGCACGTGCATCTTTCCCATCTCTGCCACCCCATCCCATGGCCTTGTCCCCCATATCTGTCTGTGTGTCCTTGTTGGTCTCTTACAAAAATGCTTTCATGGAATCAGGGCCCCCTCCCATCCAGCATGATCTCATCTCCATCCTCACCTTAACACATTTGCAAAGACACTATTTCCAAAGGAGTCACATTTGGAGGTTCTGAATGGACATGAATGGAGGTGGGGGAGACTATTCAACCCCTTCACACACCCTTCCTATCACAGTTGCCGTTTGTGATTATCCCGTGTCTGTGTCAGGTGATGGTCACCTCCCTGAGAGTGAGGCCATCTTCATTCTGGACCATCAGCCATTTGCACGGAGCTCCTCGGGCAAAAGCTCTAAGCAAATGTCCATTAAGTAAGTAATGAATGAACTATCAGAACGTGCTTTTCTGTCCGTGTTTTAAGCCCTTCAAACTATGGCTTTGCTGGACTCATATCCTGCCCGTTTGCTTGACTGAGTTCTCCCATCTGGAGGAGTCCGCCAGGAACCAAGAGCAAGAGAGAAAACTCAGTGGCTTTAAGTGCCCTCCGGCTTCTTTTTGTTCCAGAAACTCTCAAAGCCAACAGCCAAATGATTTAGTAAGTCTCAGGAACTCCAAGGCTCTGCCACGGAGGAGCTTGGTGGGAAAGATCGGATCTGTGCTGTTGGTGTGGGCGGAGGGCTGTGAACGTTTTCCAGGAAGCAGATGAGGGCAGAAGTTGGGGGACTTTTTATGAGTGTTTGCTCCAGCTGTTGGTTGGTGATTCGGTTCCTGGAGCCGCTGGAACCAGGGTGTTTGGCCTCCGAATTCCAACCCGCTTGGCGATTACCGAGAAATGGCACGGCCTGTAAATTGGGTAATCCCTGCCCACCATCCCCAGGACCACTTGCAAGCTCATGAGGGTGAATACTCGGGCTCACTGACCTGTGGAGCCACCTGCATTCCCGAGGACCCCGAGGGCCATGGGTTCTTTCTGGGGGTCTGCGGGACATGCCTAATACGGAATTGCCAACCAGGCCTCTCTGTCCCACTCCGGCCCGTCACTAGGCCCGTCTCCTGACACTCCCAAAGCTGAGCAGCCCTGAGAGGAGCAGCCTTGTGATTTGCACTGTGCTGTCCTCTGTGCAGAAATGGGGAGGCTTCTTCCTCTGGCCTCCTGTGTCCTCTGGGGACCCAGGTTCCATCTCTCTTGTTGGGACACCCGAGTAGGGTCTCTGTCTCCTGGTTGCTGGAAAAAGAGAGGAAGTGTCAGGAAGGCAATTTCCTTAGAAGAAATGAAGACACTGCATGGTTATTTCCACTCATGTCCTGAAGGTGCGAACGTGGTCACATGGCCACATCTAGCTGGCTTCAAGGGAGGCTGCCAACGGGTGGCCAGGGGCCCGATTAAAACCCAGGGGCTTTCCTGAAGCCAAGGAAACATTGTGTTCAATCAAAGAAACACACTAGGGCTTTATTAATAAAGAAAGAGAGGGAGACAGATAGCAGGGGGCAGTTAGCATCATCCGCAGCAGAGCTGCCTGCCCAGCAGGGGCCTCGTGGAGAGTGCACACAGGGCAGCCACAGCGTGCACAAGGACTAATGGCGGTCAACGCACACTACAGTCTTCAACTCACTTCTCTCTGATTCCGGGATACGGAGAAGACCTCGGCGTGCTATGCCCTTTTGCGGGTCACCAAAAAATGCCTGAAGTTAGGTTGGAGCAAGTGATCTTATACACTGTTAGAGGATTACAGTTTGCAACAAACTATAATTTGGAGAGTCCTATCAAAATTGTAAATGTACAAATTATTTGATCTAGCAATTAAATTTCTAAGAATTTCTTCTGCAGCTATATTCACGTAAGAGTCAAAGACATACGTTAAAAATGTTCATTGCGGCATGATTTGTTATAGTAAGACTAAAAATTATCCCATGTGTCCATCAGTAGGGGGCTGGTTCAATAAATTATGCCACATCTATATAGTAAAATACTATGCAGCCATCAAAAAGAGTAAAGCATATCTGTATGTACCGACATAGAACAATCTTCAAGATATATATATACATTTTTAATTTTAATATATATTTATTTAGTACATATTTGTATATTACTACATGTATTTAATATACATATATGTAACATTTATTTATATATTATATATTTAATACACAAATGTGTGATATGTATTATTTACATACTATTATATATTAATATATTTAACATATATTCTATATTTTAATATATTTATATGTCATTTATATATTACAATATATTTAATATACATATTTAGTATATAACACAGGGATATATTACATATACATATATACTTTTATATATGTATATATTACATATACTTATATACATACATGTATGTATTACATATACATATATGTGTATTGTATATTTTATATATATATATATATATATATATTAAAAAGCCAGATAAAGAGGAGACAAATAGTGTATTTCTGTGTGTGTGGTGGGGTGTCAGGGGAGAGGCAAGCATATAGGATGCGTGCTTGCATGTGCGTGACCCGTTGTAACCTCACACAAGGCAGTGGCAATGCTGGTGGGCTCCAGGTGGAGATACAGAGTCTGGAAGAGGAAGAAGAATTTCTTCTATCCGCTGCTCTTTGTACATGCTGATCTTTGTAAACTTGTGCACAAATCACCTCGTTTAACTTAAAAAGCCAGGCAGATAAATGAATAGGTTGGTAGTGGGGTTTAAAAATTCTCAAGGGCGAAACCTTCTGTTTTGGTGGCCCCCTCCCTGCTGGGCTGACCTGAACCATCACCTGCAGGTTCCCCAGCAGAGCTCATCCGCGGCCCAGCCAGGGACCCTGCTGCCAGGACAGATGCTCAGCTCTGGAAACCATCGCAGCGACTCTACTGTTTATGAAACCCGAATGCAGCAGCCGCCTGATGGAAACTTCCCAGATCCCTGGGCAGGCTTCTGTCCCCGCCATGGTTTCACTGCTACGCGGCTTGTAACTGCAGTGTTCATGGGGTTTCCACAGCCTCATTAGAGCTGCTCTGTCCAGAAAACAGATATTCCAAAGACTTTTTAGGACACAAAATACTCTCTACACGGTGATTCCACACATTATAAACCAGCAGCATCAACAACAAAAACAAACGAGAAAACAGAGCGACAGAAATAAAATCCTAAAGCTGGCGTGTTTAGGATAACATGGGCCAAGGTGCCCATGTGGCTTATTTTTAAACTGTAGATGGTGTTTTCTGTTTTCTTCTTTTTGATGATCTGTAGTTTTTCATTTTTCTGGAGTGAACAGAGAGCAAGGAAAGATAGCATGAAAAGCAGGGAAATATACTTTCCCCAGCTGTGTCGAGGTGCACCTCAGCACACACAACTCACACTATTGAAGTGTGCAGCTCAGGGATTCTCAGTCTCCTCAGTGATACGTGCAGCCGTCACCACAGTCAATAGTGGGATGTTTTCTTTACCCCAGAAGGAAGTCTCGTGTGCTCGCAGTGCTCGCATACCCGTTTCCCTGCAGCCCTGGGCAACTGCGAGTCTGCTTCCTGCATCTGGGCATCTCCCTCTTGTGGACATTTCATGCCGAGGGAATCACACTCAGTGGTCCTTTGTGTCTGGCTTCTTTCACTTAGCAAAATGCTTTCAAGGTCCATGCTGTCATGTGCGTCCGTGCCTTGTTCCTTTTTACCCACCATATAATACTCCCCTGAGTGAGCCATTCTGCTTTTTTAAATCTCAGAATTTGCACAGCAGCCGTGAAAATAGCAATCATAATGTATTTGCCCAGCACCTCTCGCTTCCCTAGATTCTCAGTCTGCTTGTCTGGGTCACCAGCCAGGACCTCCCCACCAATTCTCCCCTCAATATAAGCTTTCTAGACGTGGCAGCTCACATTTCACCTTTGGCTGTGGCTTCGAGACCAGGCAAGTTGAGGGACCAGATGGGAAAGGAATTCCATGTGGGGCGGGGGAGGCAATATTAATGATCAGACATTTGGGGTCTTGCTCTCCATTGAACCTGCCCCCCCTGTGCTGCAGCCGTCAGCCTTTGGGAGGGAAACAGGATGAGGAACACAGAATATAGGGGTCAGAGAAACAGCTGCAGCCAAGAGAAGGCAAGGTGGTCAGGCAAGGGCGATACCTGGGGAGATGCATGCCACCTCCTTCTAGAAGCCTTTCCTGACTGTCCTTGCCCATGGTGATCTGGGAAAAGGGAGGGAGGACAGAAACTGAGACTCAAATATCAACTGAGTCATCTGCATACCTTGGGCAATTTACTTCCCTTCTCTGTACCCCAGTTTCCCTATTTGTCATCCACATCACATTTTCCAGAGATGACCACGGCAGTATCCATCCATCCCTCATGCACATCTACAGTGGGTGGGCTGGGGTCCATGTGCCCTCCCTCTGAGTCTGGGCGGGCTTGTGACTCACTGATAGCCATGGGAATGCGGCAGAGGCTAGTCAGAATGGGCAGTGCTGCTCCCACCTTCTCCAGAACGCTCATGCATGGGGCACTATGGACCACCATGCTGTGAGGAAGCCCAAGCCCTGTGAGGAGCTTTTGAGACTTGGGGTTGTCCCAGCCCAGGCAGGAGCCTTCAGATGATTCAACCTCCCATACCCCTCCCCAGCCCCAGAGTCTTCCCAGCTGAAGCCGCAGTTACAGCAGAGCACAGACAAATCATCTCCGCTATGCTCTGTACAAATTTCTGACCCACAGAGGCCATGAGCCTGGTAAACTCATTGTTTCAGGCCACTGAGTATGGGGGAGATTTGCTCCACATAATAGAATTGCAGGAGGATGGCCAGGGGCCAAACCACAGACTTCAGCGGAAGAGCCTGATAAAGGAGGAGCCACGGGGTCTCAGCCTGCCTTCCCTGTCTCCTTCCAACTCCTATGCGGCCTGTTCTCCCCGTAACAGCCTGGAGCTCAAGACTCACGAACATTAATGAAAATTCTACCAAAACATCATGTCCTCAGCTGGATCATGGGCATCTTAAAGTCAAGAACCATGCCTGGCTCACCTCTGTAGAGCAGACCTGGCACACGGGGCCACACCTAGAAGGCAGAGACCTGATCGGGCTCATCTCTGTAACCCCAATGCCCTGCACATAGTAGGTGTTCAATTAATTCTAGTCTGTGACTTGGACATAAACCATGATCACTTCTCTTAAAGAGCTTTGAACTTTTTCCCTCTTTGTTGGATTTTTTTTCCTAAAAATCTGTACTTCTTAAAGGATAATGTGGTAATACAAGCCAACCCTGGACTATCTGTTTAATCTTCTTTCCCCTAAATATTAGCTCAGTGGGAAAAGGAGCCTAACCTCTCGGTATATTTTTCTCTGTGTATACTTTTGGCCAGAAGACTGGAAAACCCAGGACTAAAGCAAGATGCTTTGAGATTCTGGGAAAAGATGGAGAGAAACCTCCTGTCAAGGAAGGAAGAAGGGTGTTCGGGGGGCGGGGGGGGGGCGGGGGAACAAGGACAGATGTGACACATCTCCTGTAGAAGGGCTCTGTCTGAGGATTTGCCTGTCTTACGCGTGAGTGATTCTCAGTGACAAGCGTGTGCACCTCCATGACCCCGAGGGGAGGACAGTTTGCAGCTGGGGCCACTACTCGGACCGACCTGAACCAGGCTGGGGGCACAGACCCCTTTGCTCTGATTCCTTTCTCCAAAGACACGCGGGGCTGAACCGTGTTGGCGGCCGAGCGACCCAACCGATTTACTAAAGGCCAGTGAATGTTATACTCAAGCTGGGTGCACTTTATGGTATGCAAATGCTACTTCAATAAGGCTGTTTAAAAAAACGATGTCATTGGAAAAATTACATAAACATACATATATGTACATATGGATATATAAACTCGTGTGTATATTGTACACACACATGTACGTATCTGTGTCTACATATACACACCCATGTGTGTGTTGTGTGTGCACATATGTGCACATATGTACAGACACATATCTATATATACATATTGCATGCATATATGCACACACGTACATGTATATGTGCATATATAATTCAATGTGTAAAGAAGCAAGGCCCTTTCTAATGGGAAGAGTCCCAGACTGAGAGGCAAGAGGCCTGACCTAGCCCCAGCTCTGCCACTCACATGCAGAGTGACCCTACGCAGGACGCTGGCTCTCTCCAGACCACATTCATCAGTCTCTCCCTCTTCTCTCTAGAACTGTTTCTCACCCGGCAGCCAGAGGGACGCTTTGAAAACATCAGTCCTCTGGTCAAACCCTCCAACAGTTTCCAAAGCCTGTCAGAGTAGAAGCTGCAGTTCTTTTGATGATCTCCCTGGGTCCTTACAAGGCCCTAGAGTAGCCCTAGCCAGTAGATGGAATGTTCTAGATCTGTGCCATTCACGATGGTAGCCACCAGCCACGGGTGCCTGTTGAGCAACTTGAAATGCATCTCCTGTGGCTGAGGAGTCGATTTTATTGTAATTAATGTAAACATAAATGTAAGGAGCCACACATGAACTAGTGACTTCTGTCATCCCCCGACCCTCCCCAACCTGAATCCCTTCAACCTCATCCCCCAACTTTCCCCTCATTCTCTCCATTCCAGCCACATGGGACTCCTCACTGCTCTGCCACCTCTTCTGCCCCAGGGCCTTTGCACCAGCAGTTCCCTTAGGAATAAGGAAGCAGTGCTGCTTCCCTATTAATTATGTTTCCCGCTCACTGTCTGGAAGGTTGGCTCCGTGGAAACAGGGACCCCTGCCCGTTCTGTACATTCGTGCTTCTCAAGCTTTTAGAATCGTGCTTGGCATATAGCAGATGCTCAGCAAATATTTGTTGAGTAAAAAAAAACTGAAAGAAGACTCCTGCTCTGGAGTCTGGAGAAGGATGGTCGGACCCTTTAGTGTGCCACATGCAGCCTGCCCTGGGTCTTTCTAGCTCACAGGATCCCAGATGCCCTGACCCTCCCGTGTCCGAGCAGATAGAAGGCTTTGGTCTGAGATAGCAAGCTACCCCGTTCCCAGGCATCCTCGCTTTACATGGCTCACAAAGACGTTTGCGCTGTTAACCAGGCCGTGATAGGCTGGCAGGTGGGAGGGGCTCGGCCTGGAGAGTCCCCACCAACCCCCCCACAAACCCCCTCTCCCCAGCGTTTCCCGGACGCCGCGGCCTTCTGCGTCAAGTGGAGAGCTGGAAATGGTGAACTCGTGTTATTGTACAATCTATCAGCCCACGCCGCTCAGCCACCCGCCTTCTTCGCATCTGGGAGGGAAGGCTGGCTTCTCAGTGAGAAGCCAAGGCTTTGGATTCCCACAAACACACTCAGCAAAGGGCAACGGGAAGTTAGGTCCCCTCCCAGACCAACCCCCTTCGCCCGAACTTCTGGTCTATACGTTGGGTCTAGCTTCTCCCCTGAAGTAATTCACCCTTGCTAAGTCTCTAGGAACCTGGATGCTCCCAAAATACGGACACCTCCCAGACTTTGTCCCCTCTAGAAATTTCGTTTGGCCTTCCTTTGTCCCGGAACACTTTGTCCCTATAACAATACCCAGATGTCCCAACATATCGGGAAGGCCGTTTGTGCCCTGGCTGATAGATGCCGTCCCCTGGGCTCCCTGCAGCCCCAGTGCCGCTTACAAAGGCAAGGCTGCTCTGATGCTCACTCCGACAGAGCTTTACTCTCCTGGCCAAACCAAACCTTTAAATGGTAGAGAGGCATTTAGATTTCTCTTCTGCCCAGCTGACAGTAGGTTTACAGTTTATAATCTGGCCTTTGTAAAAGCATTTGTCAGCCTGGATATTTCATTTTAAGCTCGACCACCCATGCAGAGAGACAGGCAGGAAGCGGCCCTTCATTTGCACCAACAGTCAACTTGGAGGTTGGCTGCAGAATCACAGAATTCAGTCGCAAAGGGGGACTTTTTTGGCATTATCTACTTCGCATCTCCCGGCGAAAGCAGCCCTTGTTTATAAGAAGCAATTCCTGAATGCTAAATTTGGAAATTCTACGTATTCCTCTAATCCGCTGGCCCCGAGCAGGACCCGGGCCTCCTCTAAGAAGATTCTCCACTTCCCCAGAGTCCCTCAGGTCTCCAGCTGAACCTCCCGGCGTGACAGGGAAGGCCCGAGCATGGCGGGCCGGGCAGCCAGGGGCCCACTCAACCTAAGCACTTCTTCTGTCAGCCAAGAAGGCGCTCCCTGGCCGGCGGCGGGTTTATTTTTAAGTGCTTATGTACCAGTGTATATAACACGGCTCCCTCCAGGCCGGCCCAGCCCAAGCTTTGGCAGCATCTCCGGACTCTGGCCCGTGGGAGTGGACTCGGGAGGAGGGGGAGGCCGGTACAAGGCAGCATTAACTGATACGGAGTCTCGGTAGCTCGAGTTGGCATGATAGTGGGGAAGGAATGTAATATAATAAGTAACACTCAGGTTTTAGCTGCTTTGCTTGAAGACATTTTCAAGGGAGGAAATAACACCGTTTCGGGCAACAGATGAAGGAGACAGAGTCCGCGATGGTTCATTTACACAGCTCACTGCCCCTCCCACACCTTCCACCTGAGCCAGAAAGCTGGAATTCAGCTTTGAGCTCTCCTGCCGCCTGCCCTCCTGCTGCCAGGCCTTTCTGCCTCAGAGCTCACACCTCTGTGGTCTAAGCTGTGCACACATGACTCCCTTCAGGGGACCCAAGGGGAGTTGGCTGGTAGGGACCCAGAAGTGTAAAACCAAGGCGCTTCCCCACTGTGTCTTCACATCTCTTCTTGCCCTGCATCTGGGGTAACTTTTCTTGCCACCCACAAGCAAGGTGCGCCCCGGACTCCTGGACCTACTCAGAGACAGAAGGAAGAAATGGGTCACGTGTTTGGAGCATAGACTACATGCCAGCAACTTACTCCTGTAGGGTCACTTTATCCTGGGTCAGGCTGGGTGTCTCTCAAGCAGAGCCTGAGTCAAGGATTCACACACAAGTAGATGATCTGGGAGGCGATCCCAAAAACACCAGTAGGGGAGTGATGATGTGAGGCAGGGAAGGGAAAGAGGCCTCCAGGCCTCTTGTCAAACAAGTTACCCCCTGGGGGGCCCTGCAGAGTAATCCCTCTGGGGAGTTCCATGGAGCAGTGTAGAACATGCATCCCAGATCTTCCCGTTCTGAGGGGACTGGGACTTGGGGATTACCCATCATCTCACCGGCTCCCATCATCATTGGCTGAGGGATGCTCCCACGTGGCCTTTTGTACACACGGGCCGAACTGGCTGTGAGAGCTGGACAAAGCCTTCGGGCAAAGAAACACAGTGCAGGCAGTTGGAACCCTGAGGGGGAAGGGTATGGATGGGCACAGAGAACCTAAGGTCACTTAAGTAGAAAGGAATGGAGACAGACCCAAACCTAGGTGGCCTTACACATTCTTAACCCTCACCCCACTGCCTCACTTATCAAACACGAAACCTGGTTTGTTTGGCGCAGAGCCCTCTCTCCAAACCATGCTTTGGTTTCTGTTCATGCATTATCAATTCAAATGAATGTCCATGAAAGCTTCCTGGTTTCTTACAAAAGACACATATTTTGTTTGGAGAGATTTCTCACATGCTACATTGCAAATACTCCAACCCCAAAGACTAATGTTACCCTTAAAGTGGCTATAACCAAATTCCATTGGGAATATCCAAGCCATACCCAATTTCACTAGAAGTCTATGCCAAAACATATTTTACCCTCTAAAAATTAAGACTTCAGTGTAAAAGAGAGCTGTGGAGACTAGTTTTGAACTGAATGACTACATGGATATTGGGTTGCGCTGAACACTTACTCATATAGATGTGCATGGAGTAGCTCCAGATCTCCTAAAATATTGATGACTTAAAGCAATTTCTTCTCTAAGAGTAGACAACCTGACCTAGAATTGAGAGAGAATCAACCAGTGTCAGCAATAAAGATATTACAAATCCATCGGTGAGGGGTGGATACAAAAATGGTTCAAACTCATTTATCCAGGGAAGTTAGGATAGTGTTACCCTGCTGTTTGTTTTTACAGTGAGATTATTTTATATTTTTCAAATGACATAACATTTCTCTTATTCAAAGGATCAATTTAGCTCATAGAAGAACTTACCCTCACACTTTTTTGTTATTAAAAAGCTCAAAAGGGCTGCCTGCATCCTCAAAGTCATATAGACCAACACACTGATTTTGCTGATGTCACATAGAGCTGACATGTAACCCCACATATATTTATATAGTGGTTTCCCAGATTTTTCATTTAACAGTGATTCTCCCTGTGAAACCTTATGGAGAACTTCAGTATGTGAAGCAGATAAATATGAAGCCATTTTGATAGAAATCGGGTAAGGAGTTCTGGTTGAAACTTCTATTTCCCCTTTCCCCTGCATAGTGTTTGCTCATGTACCTCCAAGCAACTCCAAGTACTGAAGAAACCAGCATGAAAACCATTCATCCAGACCAAACTCTACACCTGACACATGAGAATAGTAAGACCAAGTGATTTTAGGTCATTTGGGTAACATAGCAGAGCAAGTCTACAGGCTGACCCAAATCAGAATCCAACTCTCTTAACTCTGGGCTGCCCTCTGGAGCCGTAGGTAAACCAGAATACTCAGCAGAGATTCCAGAAGGGCCATGCCTTAGCAGTAGGGCTAAAGGGACCCTAGAAGCAAAGCTACTCTAGACCTTCCCTAACAAAGATTAAAACAAGCCTCAAAAGGATCAAGCTGACTTTCAAGTAACTTAACCTCCTGCCAAAATAAATTTCAACCCTCTTTAAAGGAAGACAACCAAATCCAACAACTCAATAACAAGCATTTGTAATGTTTGGCATCCAATCAAAAATTACTAGACATGTGAAAAGCAGTAAAATGTGACCTCTAACCAGAATAAAAATCAGTCAAAAGAAACAGAGCCAAAGAGTGACAGCAATGTTAGAATTAGCATGGAAGGACTTTAAGCTGCTTTCTTAATATGCTCAAGGATTTAAAGAAAAACGTGAACATAATGGAGAAAGAATTGGAAGGCATGAAAAAGAACAGAATAGGAAGTTTAGAGCAGAGAACACTGTTTGTAAGATGAGATTTCCACTGGGTGGGCTTTACAGAAGACTACCTGCTGCAGAAGAAGAGGTCAGGGAACTTGGTGGGCATAGCAAGGTAGACCATATAAACCAAAACAGTTCCATGGGACAACATCAAACAGAATGATATGCATGTAATTGAAGTCCCATTAGGAGAGGATAGAGAGAAAGAAATTTTTTGAAGAAATAATGGCCAAAACTTTTCCAAATTTGATGAAAACTATAAACCCACTCATCCAAGAAGATTAAGGAAACTCAAGTAGGATAAACACAAAGAAAACCACACCAAGGCACATCGTGATGAAATTGCTGAAAACCAGCAATAAAGTATAAAATTTAAAACCCAGAGGGAAGAAAACACATCGAGTTCAGAGGAACTAAACGTAAGGATCCTCACAGACTTCTCATCAGGAGAGGGAGCAATCATGGCTGCAGGAAGCTGGTGAACGAGGAATCCCAACTAGATTAGGAAGCCATGGTTAAGCTTTGGATGGAAAGGCATGCCACCCTACAACGATCTGTGCCAGCAAAGTGTATGCCTCACATGCTGCCTCTCAACTCATGAGATTCATCCCCTGTGATAGATCAGATCGTTGTTCAACACACATCATTCCTTCCTGAGCCCCAGCCTCCGTGGGAGCTTGACTTTAAGCTTGGCCATACGGCTTGCTCCAGCTAAGAGATTAAGCAGGCATTACACTAGCAAAGGCATGATATGTACTCACACAGTTGGGTTTTCCTTCTTGCAATCCTGTCTTTGACCATGAGTAGAACATGCCCTGGCCAGAGCCTCGCACAGCTGAGCCCACCCTGTATCAGCCCAACCTAGTCCAATCTCAGCCAACCTCAGAGATGCATGAGCAAGAAATAAATGCTTATTCTTATATGCCGTCGTTCTGCCTCCTTTCCTTTGAAACTCATTCTGAAATATGTTTGAGTATTCATTCTGTTGTCCAGATGTGTAACGTAAAGCAAACTGCTTAGCCACTCTGGATCTCAGTTTTCCTCTTCTGTAAAACAGGGATGTAAGATTGAATCAGGAGGTTCCAGTATTTGCCTTAAATAGAAAAGTTGTCTTTCACTATGTTCCCACCCAAAGCACATTTGGGAAAGGTCTCCTTTACATGAGAAAACTAACTTTGTTAAATTATAATTGGTTAATACAAATTAGAAAATCAAATAAAGCATATATGACTAGGAGTAAAATGGGCTCTAAGACATGAAATATTATCCCACTGAGGGATGTTTAGTTATTAGCACAGGGGAAAAAAAATCACAAGGGCAGTTTCCATAGGATCTTGTCAAATAAAGAAATGAGCCCTAGGACCCCTCAAGACCATCTCCCAAGGATGGATGTAGGAGATTCTCTCTGACATTTATGTTTACAAGCTCCACTCAGCCTAACTGTGTTTGGAGAGGGGTTCCTTCCTTCTCCAGAAACAGGGAGCAGCTAGGCAGGAAGAAAGGCAGTGACAAGGCAACTTCATCACCTCTTCTGGGTCTCACTCCCCTGAAATATTGGCCAACCTCCGAGTCCATGAATTTGTGTTTTCTTTGCTGCCATTAGTTTGTTTTTAAGATGTTGTCCATTACTCTCTGAATTCTTCTGCCCAACGTTTGATTCACTGCTTCCACATAGTAGCTGTCTCCGTGTGGGTCCCCCTGAAGGCAGAGCCTGAGACAAGGACTTGAGATTGTTTGGGAGGTGACCCCAGGAAGCATAAGTCTGCTAGTGGGGAACTAAGTCAGGGAAGGGGGATGAAACAATAAAATACATCCTCTGATGAACCGGGTTGGGTGCAACACACTTCAGAGTTGTCCTATGGAAGGATGGGCAATCTGGGGTAGTTACCCACCAAATCCTACCGCTTGCTGATCAAGGGTTCCTCCTGGACAGATTATATCTTGGCATTTCTGGGCCGCCCTTCATGTGTGCCGACAGAGTTCCCAAAGTGCTGGAGAAAGCTGTCAGGGGGAGGTGAGAAGGGGTGCAGAGGGCCAAGGGGGAAGGCGCTCAGGGTGCCCGGCAGCACCTGCTGCCAAGTACTAACCACGCTAGGGATTGACACGAGCCAGACACTGCACTGTGCTGCTCGTAGACATGATGTCATTGATCGTCTCGCTAATTCTGTGCAACAAGCATTATTGTTCTCATTTCTCAGATGAAGAAAGTAAGGCTAAGAGAGGTTGCGTACCTTGCCCAAAGTCACCTAACTTGGGACTGACGTAGCCAGCCTGACTCCAGCCTCATGAGCACCAGGCTTCTCCTCCTTCCTTTTGGCCATGACTCTGGAGGGTCTGTCAGCTCTGGCCTTTTTTTTTTTTTAAGATTTTATTTATTCATTTGACAGAGAGAGACACAGCGAGAGAGGGAACACAAGCAGGGGGAGTGGGAGAGGGAGAAGCAGGCTTCCCACGGAGCAGGGAGCCCGATGTAGGGCTCGATCCCAGGACCCCGGGATCATGACCTTAGCCGAAGGCAGATGCTTAATGACTAAGCCACCCAGGCTCCCCTCAGCTCTGACCGCTGACCTCAGGCACACCTCAGCTTCATTTAAAGTGCCACCTGCTCTCGGTGGTCTGTGAGCATGCGCTGGTGCTCAGGACCTTAATCTCAGAGCCGTGGAGAATTCGGGTTCCATGCTGCCCGACCCCGCGCTGCCCCTATTCACAGAGGCCCTGCAGATGTGTGCAATTAGAGGGTGGGGAGGGCCCGCGTCGGAAAATATAATTCTGCAAAGGATGCCACAAGGACTTTGTCAAGAATACCAGCCTCATGTGACCGGTGCCCAGGGAACAGGGAAGGCAACCGTCATGCCTCCTGGGACAACGCTAAATCCTTCTCCAACCGCATTTAAGAAGAGGCTTTCAGGAAGAACAAAGGGTTAGCGGGCTGGACGACCAGCATGATTCTGGCTTGGCTGGTGAGGGTAATTCCAGGACAGACCATGATTAAACTGCTTATGGTTTTGGCTTTGAACCCACAGAGCTCAAGGCAAAAGGAGAATGATCTAAGAGCCAGGCCCATGTGGAACCTTCAAAAAGGGACCCGAGGGATGTGGCAAAGCTCACCCGTCCCCCAAGCTGTCTGTCCTAACTGCCCCCAGAGGCCTCATAGCTGAGGGAGAAGGGAGGACCCGGGAGCCAGTGAGACCTGAGTTCCAGTCACTAAGTAACTAGTTGTTTTCCCAAGGCTTCCATAGCAAGGACCCCAAATTGGGCAGGGAGAAGGCACTTGAAAGAATAGAAATTTATTCTCCTACAGTCTGGAGGCGGCAAGTCCACAGTCCAGGTGTGGACAGGGCCATGCTCCCTCCTTCCTGCCTCTTCCAGCCTCTGGTGTCGCTGGCCATCCTCGGTTTCCCTGGTTTGTGGACACACACCTCTCTGCCTCTGTCTGCACCCAGCCTTCCTATACTGTGCCCGATTTCCCTCTTCTCATAACAGTGCCAGTCCCTGGGTCAGGGCCCACCCCAATCCAGTATGACCTCACCTTAACTGAACTACTTCTGCTAACACCCTGTGTCCAAACGAAGTGACACACTGGTACCAGGGGTTAGGAGTGGAACACATCCTTATGGAGGACACAATCCAACTTAGTGCTGTCCTCCTAACTTCTCTAGACAGAGGTTGCACAGTCAACATCTAGGGCACCAGCGCTGGTCTCCTTAGAAATGTTTACAGCAATCTGACCTGCCCGTGCCATCTGACGTTCCCAAACTATCTTTGGTAAAGGATCCGATCTTTTTATTTCCAATTCCTCATGGGTGGATCCAGAGCCCTACTGCCCAAGCCTAGGTACTCAGCATTCACTGCCTGCATCCTACCTCGTGCTCGATGCTCAGTGAGATGAGCCCACTGAGTGGGCTGCCCTAGAGCTCAGGCAGGCACAGACATGCATACACGCACACACACGTGTGTGTGCACCCATACGTACCTGCTGTGTCTTCCCCCACACCAGAGCTGCCGACTGCAGGGAACTTCACCCCGAGCACCCCTTCCCCTAGGCAGCCAGGCCTTTGCACCCTCGGCTGGCCATAATTCATCTGAGCTCTGCTTCCCACTCCCCATCTTTCCTGTGGAAAGTAACTCAAACTTGTGAGGGACTTCCGAAGTCAGGAAACTTTAGTTTCAGAAACAGGTTAGAAAAGCCTACAAACTGGGCTGCGACTAGACCTGAGGATAGATTTTGTGGCCCAAATCTCTCATCAAGAAGCATCCCGCCAATAAACAGAAACTAAACCTCTCTTCAAGGAGCCAGCTGCTTCCCACACCATCACGTCCTGTTTAATTGCACCATCATTCAGGCCTGCACAAAAGTGCAGGTAGGAGCTGAGCATGCGTCCATGGGATGGTCAGGGAACAGCCAGTCGCAGGGAAGATGTAAGGGGTCACAGGCCCCGGAGTAGATGACCCAGCAAGCTGGAAGTTTGGCTAGCCACCACCGCAGGTACCGGAACAGACGAGTCGCAGCCGGTCAGCCCAGCACAGCCAGCAACAGCGTCACCATGCTTGTGCTGTTTCCCCTGAGCCCAAGTCCCACGGAGTGAGGTGATGAGCCCAGGTGGTGGCTACACACACAGTCTGTTGTCCCCACCCCGGGGAACCCCAGACCAGGGGCTCAGCACCCCTTATAACAAGCAGGAAACAAGGTGTGGTCACCTGGACCTTCTTAACTATCTATATGACCAGCCACAGAAACAGCTCCATGTAAGAGGATGGTAGGCCTGGCGTTCTGTCCTAACCCCAGAAGGACAGGCAGTGAGACTCAGGGTCCACAGCAGACTGGCCCCTCCAGTGAAGCCCACCACCCACAGCTTGGAAAGAAAGTTTTACAGACACAACTGGAGCCCCGGGGTGGGCCTCCCCCTTGACCTGTACTAATGTCTCATTTTACTACATATACGAGTATCTACTGATAATACAGAGTCGAGTTGACATGTTTCTCAACTTCCTATAAGTAGTGTTATTCTGGGTGTCTCCTTCTGTTAGGGGAATTCACCCATGTTAACGTGTATCGCTAAAATTCATTCACTTTTCACCACTGTGCGATATTCTGTGGTGTGAACATATGACCATGTATTTCTCCACCTGCTGAGGGACATTTGGGCTGTGACCGCTACACATTGCCCTACTGTAAACATTCTTGAGCTGGTTTCCTTGTACACATTTGGGGGATTTTCTCTAGGAAGTGCTTCTCAAAGTGGGATCCTCAAGCCAGCAACTCAGCATCACCTGGGAACTTAGTAGAAATGCAAATTCTTTGGCCCCACACCAGACCCACTGAATCACTGCAGGTGTGAACAGGGGTGAGTGAAGGAAAAGTGACAGGTAAAGGAGCCCGATGGGCCTCCTCAGCACACAGTGGGGAGGACAGCAACGGAAAGTCACAAACAACCCAACTCTTAACTACAGGAAGCAAACTGACGGTTACAGGAGAGGAGGTGGGTGTGGGGATGGGGTAACTGGGTGATGGGCATTAAGGAGGGCACTTGAAGTAATGAGCAATGGGTGTTGTATGAAACTGATGAATCATTGACCTCTACCTCTGAAACTAATAATATACTGTGTGTTAATTAATTGAATTTAAATAAAATTTTAAAATAACGCCCCCCCCCCCAAAAAAATGGGCAAATGATCCGCCTAGACGTCTCTCCAGAGAAGATATACGAATGGCCAATCGGCACATGAGAAGATGTTCTCCGACATTAGTCACTGGGGAAACTGCAAATCAAAAGCACAGTGAAGTCACTAATACCTGATCCCCAGTAGAATGGCTGGAATCAAAAAGACAGATAATAACAGGTGTTGGAGAAGACGGGGAGAAGTCAGAACCCTCACACACTGTTGGTGAGAATGCAAAAAAGTGTGGCCAGTCTGGAAAACAATCCGGCAGCTCTTTGAAAGGTTAAACACAGCGTTCCCATGTGACTCGGCAATCCTACCCTCAAGTATATCTACCGAAGAGAAATGAAAACACATGTTCACACAAGAACTTGTCCACAGATGTTCATAGCAGCGTTATTTATGCCTTTTATAGCTTATATTTATAGCCCAAAGTGGAAACACCCCAAATGTCTGCCAGCTGATAGACAAACAAACCGAATGCCACACATCCATACCGTGGAATATCACTCAGCCATAAAAAGGATACTTGCTACAGTATAGATGAACTTTGAAAACACTATATGTTGAGTCAAAGGAGCCAGTCACAAAAGGCCATGTGTCGTAGGGTTCCGTGTATAGGGAATGCTCAGACCAGGCAAACCCATGAAGACAAAAAGCAGATTCGTGGTGATGCAGGGGACCGAGGAAGGGGAAGAAGGGAGGGTGACTGTTCATGGGTATGGGGCTTCTTTTGAGGTGGTGGAAATATTCTAAAATGAATGGTGGTGATGACTGCAGAATTCTGTGAATATACTAAAAAGCACTGAGTTATATACTTTAAATGAACGAATCATACAGTATGTGAATTATACCTCAATAAAGATGTTCCCACAGCCACACACACACGGCAATCACATTGAAATGTTCGTGGACCACTTTCCCTGTTCTTCCAGCAGACTAGAGAACAGGGTTGGTCAGAAGAACTTAGTGACAAGTGTTGAACACAGTCCCCAACTCAAACACACCCAGACCCTAATCCCTTCTCCGTGTATGAGTCACAACAACCTACATGGGCATCTTTGCTTCTCTGCTCTTCCCTCCCCCTCCTTTATAAAATAGGCGCTAACAGTGCCTAGCTCCTATGGCTGCTGGGAGGGTCAAAGGCGATCACGTGTGGGCACTGGCCACAGGGCCTTGACACGTGCTAGGGATATCTCAGTGTCCCCAGGTGACTTCTGATGCTGCCAACCACAGGCCAAGGACCACTCAGGATCCAGAGAGAAGTATATCCTGAAGGTTATAGCCTGGAAAGTCAGGAGTAGGGGTGGAGGGGACACCTCAGTCCTACAGTATTTGGGAGGAGGTTGAAAGAAGCTCCAGTCTCTATGTTTTTCCCTGACACAGAGATGGACCCCATTCCCCAAATTAGAGAGGGTGAGAGAGATCATTCTGAGCTCAAGGACTTCCACGGAGAGAAATGACAAAAGACAGGGGCCATTTCCCTCCAACTTCAAAAGTCCTCCTCTGAGTAGGGCCTGGTGCTACCAGGGTCTCCCACCCAACCCCCACCTCTGCTTGGAGGAAAAAAAAAAAACCCTTGGACAGGATCCATCTTTAACTCACTTGCTGTGTCTGAGGCCCAGACACACGCTGTTTAGACAGCCTGTTTCGGTGGGTGGTCAGGCCGGGAGACCCGCGTGCAGAGTTTACAGAAGGTCCTGGCACAAATGAACTGTTGACGACCAATTGGAAGGGCTCAGTGAAATCACAACATGTAAAATATGAAAAGGGGGCCCTTTTCCATGCGGGGGGGTGGGGGTGGGGTGGGATGGGGGAAAAAGGAAAGAAAGGCCCATTTGGAAAGAATTCAAGCAGCCACAATAAGGCAACGCACAGAAGTCTGGCCGTCAGACACATACTCCCTCCCTCCCCGCTAACACACACAGGCTTTTTTTTTTTTAAGTTTCATAGATTTAAATAGTTTTTCTGCATCAAATACAAGAAACAGACCGACATTTTCTCATCCCTTGTTATGTGGCAGGCTAATATTTGGCTATTTACGCTCCACTGGAGACCATTTCTGGGAGAACACGGCCCCTTTCCAGGTTGGTGGCCGCCCGCCCGGCCACCCGCACCCACCTTGACCCCCAGAGCTTGGCGCGAGGTCTGAGCGAGGAGGGGCCGCCCCGGCACTGGTTTGGGCACAAAAGCATGGTCAGGGCCATGGAGCAGCTTCCATCCAGCCCGTGGATACGCATTGCAGCACCGCCCACAGGGGAAAGATGAGGGAGCGTCCTCTTCGTGGGCCTGAGCGCTGAGCACCCATCTGCGCTCTCTGTGGACACTAAATCCTACAGTGTGGATCCTACAAAGTTTCAGATTCTGCTCCCCACCCAAAGTCCCACTGTTGTTCCCAGAAGCTCTTTTGTTTTTCAGTATTTGCACCTTACTGTTCCTCTCATGGGCATCCAAGAACAACTTAGAGCTTTATTTTGTATTTTTAAAAAGGTGTTAAGAACGTCCGATGGATGTTTCCTTTTGGAACTTTTACATTTTACTCCAAAGTCTGTTTTGGGGGTTTGTGGATACGGATGCGAAGTCTTCTGTGGGTAAGCCGTTTTGAGTTCCGGGAGGCAGGCAGGGTGAGGAGCTCTGCGAGGCACAGGTGGCCGGCGGTTCCGACAAGTGGACCGTAACCGTGAACGTTCTCCCACGCACCCTCACACACGAAACGCGCATTTGCAAGCATGTCCTCAGGAACGAAAAGTGTGTCCTGGAGCTACTTATCTTCAGTTTTACTACCTCTGGCCAAATCACGTGTCGCGAGAGTGCTCTGAGGGACAGTCTCGCCACGTTGTTGACCCACTGCGGATGCGCCTGAGGAGAGACCTGTGGCTCACGTTACTACTCTCCCATCTACCAGTGAGAACGCACACCTTTCCGCGGTGCGTTAACACCCGGTTTCATCTTCTGCGAACCGCCCGTGCATGCCCTTGCCGACTTTCCTGTTAGGTCCTCCTCCTATTTATGGATTTGTTTTTTTGTTGTTTTGTTTTGTTTTGTTTTGTTTTGTTTTGCAATTGCAAGGGTAAATTTATTTTATTTTATTTTATTTTTACGATTATGTTATGTTAATCACCATACATTACATCATTAGTTTTTGTTGTAGTGTCCCACGATTCATTGTTTGCGTATAACACCCAGTGCTCCATGCAGAACGTGCCCTCTTTAATACCCATCACCAGGCTAACCCATCCCCCCACACCCCTCCCCTCTAGAACCCTCTGTTTGTTTCTCAGAGTCCATCGTCTCTCGTGGTTCGTCTATGGATGTGTTTTAAAGGCTTTTACAAACTTGTAGGATCACAGTACTGACAAACACCAGCGCCCACAGGCGTGAGGGGCTGCGGTCGGCACACCGCCAGTGTCACCTGCTCCCAGATGTAACGGCGGGGAGGCTGGCTCGGGGAGCACCTGTGGCCAGGGCAGCCAATGGAGGTGGCCGCATGACCGGAGCCCGGGAGCCATCAGGGAGGATGGAAACACTTCCTTCGAGTCGAGTCGGTGGCACCACAGGCTCCCCCCACCTTCTTCTCAAGGGTGCATTTGTCAGGGAGAAGAGAATTATTTTGTGTTTTAGTTATAATGCGCCAAACCCCTTTAAGGTGCGTGGTGTCAGTGCAGGATCTGCCCTGACTCCAAGGTCAGGAAGATGCAATGGGGTAGTTCCCTCTAGGAGTTCCAACAGTCCGATTTCCACGTCTGGATGCACAGCGCACTTCCTTTCCACAGACCCCTGATTTTATCCTACTGTATCAGGTACAGGCCGACCCTTTCTCTGGGGGCGGCGACTGATGGATACGGCGTGGCCAGCACAGTTGTGTGACAGACACACACTCCAGCCGGGGCCTGGGGGCCGTGTGGGACCTGCCCAAACTGGCCTGAGAGGGTGTCTGCTCGTAAAACAACACCAAGAACCCTTGATCTGTAGCCCAAGTTTACTGCCTTGGAGATTATTTGGAGGAGAGAGGGTTACAATTCCATAAAATCCTGTTAGGTCTCCTTTGGCCCCATCCTGACCGGCCCTGCCAACAGCTCTGTGACGGGAGTTGTCCTCGGGACTGCCAGGTCGCACCGTTCTTGGGTCCAGGCCAATGGCTGAGACTAGGACTCTGCCGGGAGCCCCACCCCCCACCCCCCTGCTGAGAGCTATCGAGTCTCTTCCACTCACGCCCTGCCCCCCCACCCATCTCCACTGTCTCTGCAGTGGGCAGCGTCCCCATTTACAGATGCTGACACCCTGGGGCTCAGGAGGTGACAAGTCTTTGCCGACGTCCCACAGCTGGAATTTAAACATAAAATAGATGCCAAAGCAAGTGCTCTTTCTCTGTCCCAGAATTTCCCAGACGTGGAGGTGTCTGCTCCTGGTGGCATGCCAGGGATTTAGGTGGTGCGTAGAGAGCACCTCCCTGTGTCCACAGTTGCAGGTTTCTTGTAACGTGGGTTGGGGAGGCGTAAGCTACGCATGAGCTTATGACACTGCTTAGGTGAGGCTAACGGGGCCCTGCAGCCTGGACATGGTCAGTCACATGCACGCACCTGGAGCCGCCCACCTGGCTCGCACCCAGCCCTGCCCTGGCGGCCCCATGGCCTCAGGCCACCTGCCCCACTGGCCCCCGCGCCCCCGGTGACAGGACTTATCTCAGGGGCTGCTGCCGAGTCTCAGTGCCGATGCTGAGAACGGTGCCCACTGCAGGAAGCACGCCGTGGGAGTCAGTGAAGGTGTGCAGTGGTTCTGCTGGAAGGTAATACTATTTTAGCTTAAATGTTGCTATTTAAAGTATTTTCTATTTAAAGAAAAATGGGAGTAGCATTTTGTAGGTGTGGAAATAATGGCCCAGTCGTACCCGACGTCCTCATGGACACTCGCGGATTCCAGAGCGTGGTTCTCCATCCTGGGTGTGCTCCAGCCCCAAAGGGGGAGCTTTCAGGACGCTCAGTGCCTGGGCCCCACCTCACACCACTTGAAACAGAATCACCGGGGGTGCAGCCCGGGTCAGGAGGACACGGGGTCCCAAGTGACCCGCGCACAGTGCATCTCCTATGTGCATGTGCAGAGTGAGGACTCGGTGTGGCGGGAAGGCCACGTGGCTCTGGATGGTTTGTTGGGAAGGTGAATTTGACCGTAAAGGTGGTGGAGGGCTGGAGTCTCGGGCAGCAGCGGGGACTCTGGGGGCTCAGATGGGGCAGTGGAGACGGCGTGAGCCTGAGGGGTGACCGGGTGTATTGTGTATTTGTGTAATTGAGGTAAAATGCGCGTAACCGAAAATTAACCGTTTTAAAGTCTAAGTGAACAATTCAGGGGCATTTAGTGTTGCGTAATTGTCACCAGTATCTGACTCTAGAACATTTCCGTCACCCCAAAAGGAAACCTGTCCCCATTGGCAACGAATCCCCATCACTGCCCTCCCGGCTCCTGGCAACCACTAGCCTCCTTCCTGTCTCTACGCACATACCTATTCTGGACTTTTCTGTGGGTGGAAGACATGGCACGTTGTTGTCTACGACTGCCTTGTGTCACTTGGCATGGTGTTTCCCAGGTTCTCTCACGTCTAGCAGGTGTCAGAGTCTCGTTCCTCTTCATGGCTACGTAATATTCCACTGCATGTATAGACCACATGTTCCTTATCTGCTCATGAGTTGACGGACATGTGAGTTGTTTCCACCCTCAGGCTGTTGTGATGTTGTGAATGTTTGTGTACAAGTGTTTGTGTGGACATGGGTTTGCATTGCTCTTGGGCAGATACCAGGACTAGCCTCATGACCCAGAGTTCCAGTCCTCACATAGACCAAACTCACCTTCTTTAAATAGCAACACTCACAGCTAACATTTGTTTTGGGGGAGGTACTATGTATGGGGCAGTTTCTAGATCCTTTCTTGTTCCCCCTGATTTAATCCTGAGCAGCCCCAGGAAGTGGGCTTAGGGGTACTCCCAGCTTGCCCAGTGACAGAGCACATGAGGCACAGGGCAGGGAGGGCCCCCGTGGACACTCGGCACCTCACACTCTGCCCTCAGGCTGACTTCTCGCCTGGCCTCCGTCCACAGAGGCAGGGTTGCTATTGATGCAGGGGGGAGAGGTCATCGTCCATGGGCCCACGCCAGGCAGGAGAAGGAAGGGGAGCAGATGTGCAAGCAGACGAATGACCAGCGTGGTAGAATGGAAGTGAGAGAACCTTCTGGAAACATGGCACCGGTTGAGTCAGTTTGGACAGGGCCTGAAACCTTGGGTGGTCCAGGGAGTGGAGAAGAGGGGAAGGAGCCGCGTGCAAGGCACAGAAGACCAAGGCCCCGCCAGGCTCCCGTGCGTCCTCGGTTCTCCCATCCAAAGACATCACCCGGGATCCCCTCCGGGCTCGTGGCCTGGGAGGACCTGCCACTATTGGCAGGAAGCTTCTCTTCTCCTTCTCCCTGTCAGGCCCTGGGGATTGTCCCCAGCCTGTCCCGTCCAGCCTCGTCTTGTAGAAGAGGGGTTAGAGGCCGGGAACTCATGGTGGGCTGTGCCCGGATGACATGTCGATGGTGAGAGGCCTCCACCAGGGCCTCAGCACAAGCTTGTCCACTCCAGCACCTCTGACGGTCACCCTGAGGACGAGGGAAGGGGGGAAGGCTGGCTGCCGGGCCTGGGAGAGCACAGTGAGAGACAAGGGGCCAGGGAAGGTGGCCAGGGAGGCATGGCTGTGGAGCAAAGACTCAGACGGGGTCAGGGAACCCGGCGTGGCCCCCACTCTACCACCTGCTGGTCTTGGGCAGGCCTTGCAGACCCCAGCCTTATCACCTGTCACGGGAGGTGGTGGGCCAGGAGGCTGTCTGAGGACACCACCACCTCTGAAGGACACTGCGTGGGAACATGCTCACCTCGCCTCCCCCTGATGCCCCACAAGCGTCAGTTCTGGGGTCCAAGGTCAGCTCCGAGCTACATGACTTCCTGACCTGATGAGTCTCCTTTCCCTTATTTGCAAAACACAGATAATAAGTGCATCCAGCCCTACAGGAGCAGTGAGTCTTCCGTGCACCAGGCATCGCGGGCTCGACCAGTGCCAGCTTTTGTCACTGCCGTTTGGCCACCAAAAGAGAGCCTGAGCCGGGCCCCCAGCTCTCCAAATCTAAGTGGAGGAGGAGGAGGTAGAGAAGAGGGGGACAGGAGGAAGGGGAGGAGGAGGAGGGAGCCGGGAAGGAAGAAGCTGGTTCGAGCGTGTGAGAAAGTGGCCCTAGGATCTCCAGTCCTCATTTCAAATGCGGGCTTGAATTACACGTATGGGGCTGGCAAAGAAAAATATGAACCCCCAAGAGGGTCATGACCTCAGAATATGTTTTTAAATACACAGAGGAAATTCCCAATTTGATGCTGCTGGATGGGTAGTGTTTTTGTTCTTTCCCCTTGCTAAAATCTGGTGCGTGACCTTCAGCCAAAAAGCAATGCTACCTTGACACTCTGTGTTTAACATTAGAGAAGGGGCCCGGCTGGTGTTTTCTGCTTTGGTGAGAGCCTGGCTGGGGTGGACACGGTCATGCTCAGCGCACCTTCGTTTCAGACCAGAACGACAGCACCACCTTAGGGAGTGGGAGGGAGCAGGGGAGGAGACCAAAACGAGAGCGAAGCGCATCAGCGATTTCCAGCACAAACAGTGAGGATGCTGCGTATTGTTTTCTATCAGAAAACACATGCCAGATTCAGCATCTGACTTACGAGCAGGGTGTAACCTGGGCCACCGAGCCTGGTGGTCGGTTTCCCGGGCAACAAAACCATCCATGACCGCACTGCACTCAGTGAGCCACTTAATCAGGTCCCCACATTATTTGTGCCGCTTTAATCAACAAAACTTTTTTTGTTGCAACCATTTTTATGGAAATTTTTTTTTTCCAAAATGACTTGCACATTTCTCAGAGGGTTTGGGACATACTTTGAATTTCTCCAGATGCCACGGCTGTGAGCGTAGGTCAGTACACTGTGGCTTCCACGGCGGCTCGTCACTCATCCCACCAGGAGCAAAACAGACAAGATCCCTGCCCGCAGGGCACAGACACTCCGGAAAAGAAAGCCAGCAGGAAAACAAAAAAACCCGTGGTGCTGGTGTTAGGAGGAGCAGGTGCGGAACCACTGCGAGGTCGGCCACTTTCCTCCGAGTCTCCAGGTCTTTGCCTCTGTACGAAATTGTCCAGCCTGCTGTTCCCTTGAGGATCCTCGGATTCGTGGTGGTAATAGTTTTCTTTCTCCTGTAGTCATCCTTGAATAGGAATTTCTGAGCAAACCAAAGGAAAGGCCCCGCCTTCCTGCGGACTGCTAGCTCACCCCCAGGCCCTCACCGAGGGCTGCGGGCCTCTCCGGCTGCCCGTCCATCCGTCCGTCCGTCTGTCAGTGCCTCCCAGAAGCTGGAAGCACAGGGCTGCTAGAGCAGGGCTGACAGCCAGCATTAAGTGGCACAGATTGGGTTTTTAACCCATCGTGACGGCTCCAAAGCTTTTTCAATTTACTGTTAGATACTTGGTTAGATTCTGGAAGAGAAGTTCCTGCCTATTCGGCTGTGGCTCTGTTTCTCTACGGGGTCCGTGGGATTCGGCTTCGTTAGGGTCTGTGGGATTCGGGCTTTGATGAGGTCTGCTGCATTAACGAGGAACCTCAAAAATTAAGTGAATGGCAGCGCCCGAAGAGTGCTTTCGTGATGAAATTAGCATGGCTCTGCGAATCTGTCCTGCCCCTCCTCGAACCACTGGCTGCCCAGCCTCGGCCCCAAGGGGACAGGGCAGCACTGACAGCAGGTCCCGAGGCCCCACTCTGCGCTGGACCCCCGAGCGGGCTGTCCCGCTGCTGCTCCCAGGGAGCCCCTCGCCCCAGGCCTGGAGCGGGACAGCCCGTGAGGGGGTCACTGTCACTGCGTGACCTCGGCAAGCCACTTCGCCTCTCTTTCCACCTGAGTGTCCCCGTCTCTAAAGCGGGAATAACTGTACCCTCTGCTTCGTGGGAGCACAGAGGGGGTGAATGAGCTGTCCATATCCGATCAGCAGCACCCAGGCTTAAGTGCACGGTAACTGTTAGCTCTCCTTGTTATCACTCACGTCCAGTGTGGGAGGACCCGGTGCAAGCGCCTGCCTATCAGAACACACCTATGAGGAATGAATCTTCCACGGTTGTGCTCCGTCATGCATTAGAATCACCTCATGACCTTGAACATTCCCAGTGCTCCAGCCAATACACACCAACTGCCAAATAGATGCCAGGGTGCAGAATCCAGGCAGCGGTAGATGGTAAAGCTCCCGGGTGATTCCTGTGTGTGGCCCATTCGGGGAGCCTGGGTAAATCTAGCACAGAGGCTCCCAGAGTCAGGTCCCCGGATTGGCAACATCAGCATCACCTGGGAACTTGCTAGAAATGCAGATTCTGAATCAGAAACTCTGAGAGTGGGGCCCAGCCGTCTGCACATTAACACGACCCCTGCCCCCCACCCCGTGATTCTAATAGTGCGAGAGTTTGAGAACTGCTGATCTAGAAGGTTCTAAGAAGAAAACACAGCCTTTATCAGGTTCAACTAAAAATTGTTTTCACAGCATGTGTTTTGAAGCAGGGCAAGGTGTCAAGGAGCACCCCATCATCGCTCCCACCCCGTGGGGCCTGGGAAGAACATGAGGCCAGCTGACCATGGGATGCTGGGCTGGTTCTCCCTCCCCCCCTGAACCAGCGCTACCACCGTCACACAGGCGCACCTCCCCGCCCCGCAGGAAGCCGAGCATATCCCAGCCGTTTCTCTCCCGTCTGGGCTCTGCCCTGGGGATGATAAAGGCAGCCCTCGGCTCACGGAGGCTCTGCTGCTAATTAGATCCAGATGCAGCCTAATGAGCCCGCAGGCCGCCCGGCCTGGACCTGGCAGGCACTTGGGCCCCTGACTGCCCAGGAGGGATGCGTCTGCACAGGGAGGAGGGCATGGGCGCCCCAGGCCTCCCTGTCCACAGGCGCGGTTGGTGACTGTAGTGTGCGGAGGGCCACCACGGGGAGGGGACAGGAGCACCTGCTGAGTGAGAGAGGACACAGCTTAAAACAACTGTGTGTGCTAGAGCCATAGCAGGGGCGCAGGAGGACCCGTGGGGGCCACCGAGGGTCCACTGGGAGGCCCTTCTCCTGTGAGCCCTTCTCCGAGCCCATCACCTCTGCTGGCTTCTGAACCCTCCCAAAGGGGCCTGTCCCACGGGCTCCCAGGCCCAGCTGCTTCCCTGGAAACCATCAGGCGGAGAGGGGCCCACGCTGGGCTGTATGGCCTGCTTGGGTCTCCGCAAGGCCTGTCCCTCTCCTGAGACTTGCTCAGGGATGAAAGAAGTGTGTTTTCCCCTGCTCCTGAGAACCTTCTAGACCAGTAGTTCTCAATCCGTGCCTCCGTCAGAATCACCCAGAAGGCCTGTTAATGTGCAGATGGCTGGGCCCCACTCCCAGAGTTTCTGATTCAGAATCTGCATTTCTAGCAAGCTCCCAGGTGATGCTGTTGCTGCTAGTCCAGGGACCCAGCTCTGAGAGCCTCTACTCTGGATTAACCTGGGCTCCCCAACTGGGCCACACACAGAAATCAACAGAGAAGGCCTCGGTGTTCCCCTACCACCCACCCTCCTTCCCAGAAATCAGGAAAGGGTGGACTTTGGGGTGGCCACCCATATTGCAGATGAGTAAACTGAGGTTCAGAAAGCTCAAGGACACACTTGGGGTCGCTCCTAGTCAGGCACCACCTGGTTTCAAACAGCTGCTGTTCCCATTAAGTCCTGTGGCCTCCTTAGTCCTCTGTCCCCACCCTGCCATGGTCTTGTGGTGGAGGGTGTCTTCCAGGAGTGAGGGCCGCTTCTTATTCTCCGAGGCCTGAGATGGGCGACCCTGACGAGCCCAGTGGCCCTCATCCAAACTGCGCTCAGACACCCACGTCCCTCGTATCTCGTGGCTCTGTCTCTTCCATCACTGACTTCCGTGGTCAACACGTGCATCTGAGCCAGGCTGGCAGAAGGGCAGAGGGCATGGAGCACGGTGGGGAGGTTTGGCCTGGACGTGGCATCCCTCATTTCTGCTCACGTTCCATGGATACAGTCTGGCTCGTGGCCTCGCTGGACTGCAAGGGCCACTGGGAAACATGGTCAGGCTTGAAATCGGTTGTGAACAGCTAGCTGATCTCCACCACGATGCAGCTTGAGCCAGGTGGATTCCACCCCCCAAAAGAAATGAAAACGTTTGCACAGAAGACTTGCCACGAACGTTCACAACGGCCTCAATCCTGGGAGCCCCAAACTGGAGACCCTCCTGATGTCCATCTGCAGGAGGAGGAAGGGGCAAGCAGGGGCTCTCCGCCCTGAGGAGTACTACTCAGCACTCAACATGCAGGCAGTGCTGATGAGGCACAGGTCGGATGAACCTCAGAGACATCCCAGTGAGTGAAAGAAACCAGAAGCGGACGAGGACATTCATATGATGCCATTGTATGAAAATCTAGAGCAGGCGAAACCACTTTCCAAGTGAGGAAAAGCAGACTGTGGCTGCCTGTGGCCAGGGTGGAGCAGGGCTGCAGAGGGCGGGAGGGGCTTTCCAGGAGGCTGGACATGCGTCATGTCTTCTCGGGGAGCGGGTGGGGGACATGGGTGGATGTGTTCGTCAGAAGTCATCAGGCTGCACCCTCGAAATGGATGCACTGTATTGTAGGCAAATATTCCTCAGTACAGTTGATTTACAAAGAAAAACGTGTAGATATGTGCGTAGCTACCCTGCTTCAGGGGTAACTGTGTCCGTGTTTTCTGCCCCACCCCACGGGAAGCTCCCCGCCCCGAACCTTCTCTGCCTCCCCGCCAATGCCACACCCCACGTACCGCAGCTCGCTCAGCGCGTCCTTCTGGAACGAGATCAGTTTGATTTAAAGTCTCCTAGCCCCTCCTAACCGCCCGAGCTGTTAGGCATCCAGAGCCGGTACACCTCCCAGACAGCTCTGAAGTGACGTGGGGCGGGAGTTTGCCGGCGGCTGGCCCACACCTGTTCCTTCAGCCAGCTGGGTCCACCTCTGAGTCTCCAGTGCTGGCCAAGGGCACGTCCGCTGCACCCACACCCGTGCCCCCAAGTCCCCTGGCCTCGGACTGCTGTTCTTCCCCGAGTCCCTCCCGACATTTGGCTTCACCCCTTAGTTTCCTTTAATCCTGGTCCCCCAGACAGCAGGCCTTGCAGGTCCCCACGACTGCTCACCTCAGCCCTGGCCTCTTTGCAGGGCTGGCCAGATTTCAACCATGGGACGGGTCGTGTCCCCAGGCAGAAATCCAGAGTCACGGGGGGCCTAAAACGTATCTCACCTGGACAGAAAAAAAGGTTCACAGGACCAACTGGATGGGTCTGAAGTCAGACCTGGGATCTGTGGAGATGCGCAGAAGATCCAGGAGAGGCGGGGATCACCTTGCTTTGTCTGCCCACCTCCCCTTCCCAGGACTAGAAACCTCCCACCTCCGTCGGAGTTCCATGTTCCTGGCAGGAGTCACCACATCTCGTGTGACAGCTCCCCTTGGCCAGAGATGGTTGGGCTGAGGATGGGGACCTGCCCCATGCAGGCCCGTCAAACAACACTGACACCCAGCCAGCACCACAGGTTTTAAGAGCCAGCCGCAAGCCACGCGGAGCCAGCGGACCCTCCCTGGGTCTTTTCTGGGCCAGAAATGAGTGCAAGGCTCGGTCCTTCCTGATCAGACACAGCTTCTGGGCACAGGTCAGGACAGGAAGGTGACCAGTTATCCTGCTGGGATAGGAGAGCAGTCTGTGGTGTGAAGGACCCCTGGAGAGACCACAGAGAGAGCCACGGAGAGAGCCACAGAGGTGGGTGTGATGGCCTCCTCGTCCGTGGTCCAGTCATGCCTTGGGGAGCTTCTCCGCCCTTCCCTTGCTTCCTACGGTTTCACCCTTCCATAGCCAGAGACATTTCAGGGTGGCATGTTCAGGGTGGCTGCTCAGGGCCGCCTGCAGAATGAAGCAGAAGTCAGGAGCCAGTCAAGGACACCCCTCCTCCCAGAAGGGAGAAGGGGGTCCACATCCCAAGAAGACAAGAAACCGTGAGCACAGGAGAGAGAGATCAGCAAACAGGCGTCCCCTGGCGCAGGCCCAGCTCCCCTTGTCTGGCTCCCCTCTGCTGTCTTTCCCTCTGTGTTGCTCCACAAGGACATCTGTCATCAGATTTGGGACCCGCCTGGGTCACCCAGGACCAGCTCCTCCTCTCAATACCCTTCACTTCATTGCCTATTTTTGCCTTACAAGGTAATAGTCACCCCTTTGTCAAATCAAGTCACAGTCACACATTCTGTGGATTAGGGTGTGTCATATCTTTGGGGGCCACCTTTAAAACTACGACACAGCCTTTGAGTGTTGGAATTGGGCAAGAACTTGGAGGGGCTTCTGCCAACCCCCTTTCCACTTACAAATTGGAAACAAGGGCACAAAACAAGTCATTTATACAAGAAGTTGGGGTGTGGGTGCACGAGATACAGGGTGGGGACAAGCGCCCCAGTCAGAGCATCCCCGGAGAGGAAAAGATTGCTCAAAATACTAATAACAACCGTAGTGGGAGTTGGGATTACCCGTCAGATATTTACTGAGCATTTACGTTGTGGCAGCGCTGCATGAGGGCGCTGGGTTCGGAACCAAGAACAGAACTTGTCTTCCTGATGGAACTTACCTTCTCGCCAGAGAAACAGACCACGAAATATCCTGCGTGTTCGATAGCAAAGTGTCAAGGAAGGAGAGCCATCAGAATCGGGGGGACAGGAGGGTCGGCGGGGGGTCATAAACTCTGAGCTTGGGAGGCCAGGGGAGCCTCCCTGACAAGGGGTCGTGATTCAGTAAACCCAGAAGGAGGGGAGGGAGGAGACCTGGGGAGAACATTGCAGAGGGAACAGAATGTGCACCACCCTGAAGCCAACGAGGGCCTGGCACACTGGAGGGTCGGCCAGGCCACACAGCCGGAGCAGAGAGGCGTCTGGGCTGCAACAGGCAGGAGCGGGAAGAAGCCGGGCACTGGGGGCCTGGCAGTCATGGTAAGCTTGTTGGCTTCACGGCAGGGTGTTTTGGGTGGATGTGTTCTGGCTTTTCGTGTGAGCATTCTGGCTAACGTGGGAACAGAGCGTAGGGCAAGGGCAGAAGCAGGGAGAAACTGGCAGGTATTAGGGTGAGGAGGAGGGGGGCTTAGACCGCCCGAGGTAACAGGGAGGTGGCAGAGGGGGCTGGGTCCGGGGCCAGCGGGATCTGCACCAGGACTGAACGTGGCATGTGAAGGACGGAAGAACAAGGCCGACCCCAGGGCTTTTGGCCTGAGCAGCTGGAAGGAGAATAGTCATGTATTTTCTTTGATATCCAGCTGTGGACAGAACAGTAAAGGCGCTTGCCTTCTGGACTGTATAGGCCAATGTGGGGGAAGCTCTCAAAAAAAAAGACAAGAATTTTAAAAATGCATGTAAATTATAATAAGTGCTTTTAAAGCAAATGAGGAAAATGCATTCCATAAAAATGTTAGCTCTTGGTGGGCAGGAGTGCCTTGCTATCCCTACCCACCCACCCCCCCGCCATGGCCTGGCGCCTAGAAAGTGCCCAGCAATGCAGCATCTGGTGGTCAGTAAGTATCTGCTGAAAAACAAATGAAAAAGGACAGGGCTGGCCACAGTCGTCGAGCCTACATGTGTGTCAGGGAGTGCGCACAGGGCTTTTGTATGCAGCGTCTCAGGCCATCTCCCCAGTAGCCTCTGAGGACAATACTGGCGGTATCCACATGTTATTGATCAGAAAATGGAGTCCCAAGGAGGCTACAAATTTACGCGAGATCAGCTAACCAGCAAATGGAATGTAAACCCAGGCAGTCTGGCTTCAAGGACCCTACTTTTAACAGTCACGTGATTCTGCCCCAGTTAACCTTCCATCCAGCCATCTGTCCTCTCAACCATACTTTCATCCATCCATCCACCCACCCACCCACCTCCCACCCATCCATCCACCCAGCTACCCACCCACCTACCCAAACACCCCCCCCACCCACCCATCCATCCACCCACCCAGCTACCTACCTACCCAACCATCCATCCAACCACCCAACCACTCACCCAGCTACCTACACCCTATCCACCCATCCACTGAGCCATTCAATCAAACATCTACTTAACCATCCAGCCATCATCCATCCAAGCACTCATTGAGCACCAGCTGTGTGCCAGGCACTAGAGATATGATAATGAACAAACCACACATGCTCCTCATGTTCTTGGAAATTCCAGCCTATAGGAGGACACCAACATGAAAGTTGAACCTAGGAGGATTAGTGCTGTGAGCCAACGAGTATAAACAGAGACACATCTGTTGGTTGTGGAATTGGCTCCACCTGGAATGAGCTGTCATTGCACATGGAAGCCAGAGCTCGGCCTGGAATGGCTGAGAATATGCTCAAAAAAGTCCTGCCGTGACAGGGCTGACCCAGGAGCAAAATTGTGAAATCATGCAGCTTGTCCATAAACCTCTCTCTCTGTTTGGAAACTTCCAGCACCCACACCAGGGGTTCTCACGCTATCCTCTGAATGCCAGAGCCTCCCACTCAGGCTTCCTGAGCTCCAGAATTCTCTCTTCCTCCTAGCTTACTTGTCCCCTACTCCAGGACCTCAAGTACCTGCAAGTGTTGAACCCCAATCCCTGTTAATATGCTAATGATGATCCCCCATCCGAGGAGCAGAAGGGTTAGGACACAGGAAACAGACCCTGGTCTTCAGAAGGTCTTGAAGGGAATGTCTCAAGCAGTGGCCTTTCTGGCCTTGCATGGGGTAGTCCAATTTGACCACCCAACCTCCATGACTCCTGCTTCAGGGATGAATCTCTCGGTTTCCTCTGGGATCTATCCCTTCCGTCCTCTCACTCCACGAGATTCAAGTGTGGGTGACACCACCCCCCAGTTCCAGGAGTGAACACAGGACCCAGACCCAGACAACCCGAGTCACAGTGATTGGCTCAGAGATTTCTCAGGATCCAGCCTGTAAGTGTCACCCCTATGGTGTTGCTGGAACAGCGGAGAACCAATCACATTCTTCACCCTGACCTGACCAAACTGGTGCGTGTAAGTCCAGAGTTGCCAGAGGCCAGTACACAGAGAAAATGAAACCAACCTAGAGCAGAGTAGAACCAAGGGAAGGGAGAGGGGCAGACTGTCACATGATCCAAGTGCCTGGATCCAACTGTACCTGAACTCCTGGGTTGGGGGACCTTCTATTATATGAGTCACAGAGTCTGTTGTTTTTATTACTTAAACGTGAAATAAGTCTCAGTCACTGAAAACTGAAAGAATCTTGACTCCCATGACACGGGTAGAGTCATAGAGCCACACATCGGGTCAACCCCATTAGAATGCCATGTGCAGATTGAAGTCCTGACATCACTTCCTCCGAGACAGTTCTGTGGCTTCATCCTCTCCTTGCCCCAGCAGGAGATGCTGCTTTGCTTTGGGTAGCTGCATGGCCGGGGGCCACTCTCCCTCCCTCCAGCTCCATTTCCTCGTCCACACAAGGGTGAGGCCGGGACTGTGCTGCCTCTCCTGAGGCTTCTCAAAGATCCTGGGGCCCTTCCTTTTCTCAATGAAGCCATGAGCCTCTCCTCGTATTTATTTAAATGAATGAAGTGAGGTGACATGCTGTGCATCGGTCAGCGTCCTCTCCCCACATCAAGGAGAGAAACGGGACCAGGAAGGATAAAACCAGTGTTAACAAGGAATTACTTCTGGGAGGTGGGATTTCAGACAATTTTAATTGCATTCCTCACGCCTTTTTTGTTTAGCATTAATCCCTTTTCTAATCAGACCAAAGATGAATTTTATTTTAAAGGAGAGAAGGAATTAAAAACAGAAGTGACCAGACCGTGGAAGCTGGCAGGAGGTAGGGAGATGGAGGGGATGTTCCTCATGGGGAATGCTACAATGTTGGCGCCGTCTTTGTCCTTTGGAATTTCAGTCCGTGGTACTTTAAAATGGCCATGCTCATGGGGTTTCCTTGCTGGGACATTGAAGAAGCTGCCAAACTCCAGAATGGCCCGGCAGACAGAAATAGATGAGGCACCCCAACTACGATTATCAGTTTCCCAGTGATAAAGGCTTCTGGAAATGCACATCGCAGACCCTGAGCGGGCCGCTCCAAGGCTGTCCACACCAGACACCGCGCACCAATCCACTCTCCTCCCGCCGAGCCCAGGCAAAGCTGCATGCTGCTTCTCAGAAGCCACCCTGGTGAGCTGAGCTGGCATAGCGGATGAGACCTGGATGCCCCCAGAGCCTCGGGGGGGCCCCAGACTTGAGGGGCCCATGCCCAGCTGGGATGAGGTGGGGAGCCCCAGAGCCAAGAGCAAGCGGACCTGTTTCATGGACTAGAGCAGAGTTCTCAGACTGGAATAAGAATCACCGATGTGGACCCTGTTCCCAACGCCGCAGGTCCAAGGGGCCTGAGAACCTGCATTTCTAACAAATTCCCAGGGGATGTGGATGCTGCTGGCTCCGGGACCCCACTTTGAGAATGACCAGATTAGAGCAAGAAAAGCCCAGAATCTGTCACTGAGGTCGATTAGAAGCCAGAGGTTCTCGACATTAACTGCATCTGACCTGACTCCCAACCCCCATCCCCACCCCTGAGATTTTGACCTGGTTGGTTTGGGGTGGGGTCAATATGAGTATTTCTTTGAAACCTCCTCAAGCATTCGGACGTGCAACTAGAGCTGAAAACCAGTGCTATATACATTTCCAAATGTTAGATTTCTGTGCCCTTTACTTCTTGCTCCTTAAATGTCCATTTTCCTTTCTATTTATTTACTTATTTATTTGGGAGGGTGATATAAATTAGTTATAATTGTTCATGGCTGTAACTTTAGCTCCAAAGATGGAGGTTGGTGGTTGACATTTAATTACTTACTGAATGACCCATTTCTCTCATGAGTGACACAGGAGTCCTAAAGTGGATCTAATAGGATCTACTGGCTCTCGTGAGGATTGCTGAGGTCACAGCCATGAAGTCTGAAGAAGGAGTGCAATCTTGTAAATCTAGAATATGCTGTTTGTTCCAAGAATAAGGTGGATAAACCAGCCATATTGAAACCCTGATTATAACAAATGTAATGATGGGGGAAGGGAGGGAGGGAGGAAGGAAGGAAGGAGGGAGGGAGGGAGGAAGGAAGGAAGGACTTTGATTCTGAAGCCCAGGTACTCGCCGGAAAACCAGGCCAAAGGGAGCCCTGCCTCCGAGTAGAGCCGAGCTCCAGGAGCCAGAGCCCCTGGTCCAAGGGCAGAGCCTGCGCAGGAGGTCCCCAGGACATCATTCCTGGCTTGGGGGAAACGGACGGGGGCTTTGGGCAGCACCCTGGGAACCTGTGGCCACTGCAGGCACCCGAAGTCACAGTGTGTGGCCTGGGAGCCGCAGGGCTTCTTGTGATTTTTTTGTGGACCCCGGGGATCCAGGGGGCTGAGGTTGCTGGGTGAGGGGCTTTGGGCCCCAAGAGATGCTGCTGTGCTTCTTCGTTCTCGCCCTGTGAACTACCTGTGTCCCAGGACTGCTGTGCACCCCATACCCCAGGGGGCCAAGATCCTCCTCGGGGAAGTGTGCCCAGGCCAGGGGGGGCAGGCGGGGGGGGGCAGGTAGCAAGATCCACAGACCAACCCCAAGGCCACACCGGATTGCAGGGCTATTTTTTAAACGATACCAAGCTTTGCACAAGGGCCTTGGCATGCAGGCTCCTCCTCCCATGGGGCATCTCTGCAAGCGGGGATCGGGGGGGCGGGGAACTGCTCCATCCCAATCAGTTTCTGGGATTGAGTCGTCTTTCTCTAAATAAGTAAATTAGCTCTAATACCCTTATTTGCTATCAACCTTATAAACCTAACGCAAACCAGATGGGCCTGGCTTCCCGAGCCCCCCACGCTGCATGGCCCAGCCTCCTCGGGTCGGCCCTTGGCTGACTGGCTTCCTTAGCCCCTGCACCCCCTCGTCATCCCTACATAAACAGCCCCTCCGAAAGGAGAGCGTGTTTGGATTGCTGCCCATGCCAGAGGCTTCCTGGGGTCCTCCCAGATCTTCCTGGGGAGCAAGCTCAGGAGCCATACAGAGATGACTCATTTTCAGGGTCAGCCCCAACCACACCTTTGGTTCCCCATCTCATAATTTATTATTTTCAATAAGAAAGCATGGATGATCTTTCTTCCTCGTTGTCAAAAGTGATGTTTTCATTTCTGGAACTTTAGAAAAGACAAATATAAAAAAGAAAATGTAAAATCGCCTATAACCTGTCTACAGGGATGGTTAATGCTCTGGGAACCAGCCTCCCAGACTTTTATCTGGAACAGAGGTCGACACACTTTTCCTGTAAAAGGACAGTTAGTGAACATTGGGAGTTTTGTGGGTGATACGGTCTCTGTTTGAGGTCTGCTGCCATAGCATAAAAACAGCCATAGACAACATGTCCACGAGTGGACGGGCTATGTACCAATAAAACTTTATCAGCAAAACAAAACTGAAACAGGTGCTGGGCCACATTCAGCCCACGCGCCGTAATCCACTGACTCCCCATCCATACAAGAGAAATAAAGTCTGGGCCACATACGTAGTTTGACATTCTCCCACTCGTCATATCAGAAAAAGTGAAAAGAAACAGGTGGAATTTGCATCTGTACTTTATTTAACCCAGTCTATACGAAACATTAACATGAAATAATACTAACAAATTACCAATGAGAAATTTTACGGTTTTTGGGTTTTTTTTTTTGGTACCAACTCTTCAAAATCCAGACTTTATTTTTACCCTGATAGCACATCTCAGTGTGGGGGAGTCACATTCCCGATGCTGGGGAGCCACGTGTGGCTAGTGGCCATCGCAGTGGGTGGCGTGGGTCTGTGCCTCACTTTACCTCCTACCACTTGTCTTACAAGATGGCGCCCTCTGCCCACTGCATGCGTGGCTATGACCAGCTACTTGACCTCTCGTATCCTACCTTCCCTGTTTGTCGAGTGAAGATTGCAATGCCTGTCTCATAATGTTGTGTAAGAATTATATGAGGAAACGCTCATAGGTCCCGCCTGGGGTCTGGAAAACAGCAGACACCCAGTAAGTGCAAAGTCTTGGGTTAGCTGTCAGCATGAAGGCACAGCCACGGAAAGGCATTCTTCTTGTCCGCTTTCCCATCACCCCCACCACCAAAACGGCAGGGGCCTTTTGAAGTCAGCCATCCAGCCCACCTCCCCCCACCAAAGTAGGGAGAGGCCAGCCTGAGGCCCAGAGAGGTTAAGAGACTTATCCAAAGTCATTCAGCCAGAAAGGCCTAGAAGCCGTTAGTAGTAATGGGCACCTGAAGCATTTAAAAAATGTCATTTTTTATTCACCAAAAATTCAATGAGTTTGAAAAGTAATGAAATGTGATTTACCACATCAATAGGTTAAACAAGAAAAACCATAATAATCTTAGTAGACACAGAAAAAGCATTTGACAGAACGCATCATTTATTAATGACCAGAAAGAAACTCTCAGGAAAATAGGAATACAGGACACTTCCTGACCCTAATCAAAGTCCCTTCAAAACCCTACAGCTAATATCAGACTTGCTGATGAGAGCCTGAACGCTGGTCCTCCAAGAGCTGAAACACGGCAAGGATGTCCTCTCCCAACGCCCTCCTTCACATCCCACTGGAAGTTCTAGCCATGCGATCAGGTAAGAAATAAGAAATAAAGGGCACGCAGATCAGAAAGGGAAAAATAAAATTGTCCTTTATTTGCAGGTGACACGATTATCTATTTAGAAAAATCCCAGAGAATCTTTTTTTTTTTAAGTTTTAGAATAAATAAATGAGCTTAGCAAGATCACGAGACACAAGGTCAAGATGTATAAAGAACTGACACATACCTCACCCTTTACCCAAAAAGTACTCAAAGTGGATCATGAATGCCCCACCCTAAGAGTTATAGCAATAAGAGACACTGAATCTATTTTTGTTTGAGGTCTTTTACCCCATAGTATGAAATGAGTAAGGTAGTTGATAAATTTTACCCCGAACACTGGTGCATGGAGGTATGTTGTCCTCTCTGTTTTCAGCGGTGATCATTTTAATGGCCTAAAGAAAGCTGGAATTATCCTGAAGCTAAGAGTAAATGTTTCTTTAATTGACTTCGTTCTCTGGCACCAATAGCATCTGTGTATATCATGTCTCTATATATCTGAACCAAGTTGTGTGCAGAGAAGTTGATGTAACTATATTTACAGAAAACAATTTTTACAGTTAAAATTCACATTTTAAGGCTTTTTAAAAAAGGATCATTAACCTAAAGATAAGGTGTAAAACTCTAAAGTTTCTAGGGAAAAAAAAGTGTTAAAATCTACATCACCTTGTGTTTGGCAGTGTGTTTAGATATGGCACCAAGAAAATCCATGAAAGAACAAAATTAGTAAATTGTACTTTATCAAAATTAAAAACATTTCCTTTGTTAATGACACTGTTAAGAGAATGAAAATACAAACAAGAGACTTGGAAAAAATATTTCCAAATCAGATATCTGATAAAAAAAAAAAAAAAAAGAGGACGTGTATCCAGAATATATAAAGAGCTCTTACAACTCAACAATAAGAAAACAGACCAATTAAAAATGAGCAAAAGATCTGAACAGACACTTCACCAAAGAAGATATATGGATGACAGAGAAGCATATGAAAAAATACCCAACATCACTTGTCATTAGGGAGATGCAAATTAAAACCATAGTGAGATATCACTACACACCTGTTAGAATGGCTAAAATCTAAAAACCCGGTGGGAATTCTCATTCCTTGCTGACATCGCAAAATGGTTGAGTCAGCTTTGAAGACAGTTTGGCAGTTTCTTATAAAGTTAAACGTACGCTCACTATATTGAACTGAAAACTCTTGTTTACACAAAATCATTCATGTGAATGTTTATAGCAACTTTATTTGCTGAAAACCGGACACAACCAAGATGTCCTTCAACAGACACGTGGATGGACAAACTATAGGACATCCATACAATGGAATACCACTCAGAATAAAAAGGAATGTGTCTGTCATTGCTTCACACCACGGGAATCACCTAAGTGCGTTTTGCTAAGTTTAAGAAATCAGATTCGAAAGCCTACATAATATATATGCCATTTCTAGGAAAGTCTGGAAAACAGAAAAGTGGTTGCAGGGAATTGGATATGGAGCAGTAATGCGTTACAGAGGGGACACGCTCAGGAATTCTGAGGGTGCTGGAGCTGTTCTGTGGGGCACTGGGCGATGCCAGATAAAAAACGTTCATGGGGAAACGGGTGAAGTCTGAATGGAGTCCATAGCTGAGTTGATGATAGTGTACCAGTGCGAATCCCGTTGTTTTGATCGATGTCTTAGGGCTGTGAAAGGTGACAGCGCTCGGGGACACAGTGAAAAGTACACGGGAACTCTCTGTATTACTCTCTGCAACTTTCCTGTCCCATCTACAATTGCTCCAGAATAAAAGGGCTCCCTGATGAGCTCTCTCAGTCATCCCTGAGACTGTCCGTCCTCCCTCCGGTGTTCCGCCTGCTTCCACGGGTCTCATCCACCTGTCCTCATCCAAACATGGCCACAGAAGAGAGAAACAAGGAACAAGACCCCATTCTTACCATTTACGGAGGAGGGGCTGGGGTGCCCAGGGATGGTGAGGGGCTTGCCCCATGTCTCAAAGGACGGAAGCAGTGGTGCTGCTGGTTCCTGGCTGGTGCTCGCCGCACCCCCCCGGGGCACTCCCCAATCCCCTGTGTTCACACGCGGGCACTGCAGCACTCAGTGCTCTTCACACCACACGCCAGCCCCATCCATCCTGTGGCACGTGGACAGTGGGGTGGCACTTCGACCCCCTTGTGCTTGGACGGGTCACATGACTCGTTCTGGCTGCCACATTGTGGGCAAAAGTGATGTGCGTCCTTCCAGGTGGGACACCCCCAAGCTCCCACCTCCCTCAGGCATGGGGGCTGGCCACAGTCCGGGGGGTGGCTGCTCCGCCAGCCGGGGGCGCTGCGGGACCACAGGGAGAAGGGCGCCTGTCTCGCATGGGGTGCGTGGAGGTCGGAGGGGGCTGGTTTGCCGGAAGCCACGGTGAAGCCACTTCCGTAGCAGCAGGACCCAGTCTGAGGGGAAGACCTCCAGGCCACGTCGGCTTGGGAAATGGGGTCGTGCCGTCTCGACACCGGCTCTTTTCTCATTCCCCGTGCGTGGGCCCGGCTCTCCCCGGCGAGGTAGGGGCAGGGAGAGGAGTGTCAGCTGCCAACCGGCCAGAACGCCTGGGATCCTTTCGGGACAGAGCTGTGCGTCACGCCAGCCCACGCCAGTTCCTCCACCATGATGACAGTGAATGCGGTGAGCAGCAAGACACGGCGCCACAGTTCACAGTCGACACCGACATCAGCCAGGTCTGTGGAAGCAGTGGCAGGTCTGCAGCATAGCGAGAGGCTCCCTGGGCTTATTCTTCACCTGGGACACAAGCCTCCCCCAGCCCCCCGAGGGGGGCTAACGGACCCCATGAGTCTCTCCCCTAATTCCCCATTTATGTCATTGCCGAATGGGTCCGTCAGTGAAACAGCAGAGCCACGAAGGTGGGGAGGTCCCTCTACCAGCTGGCTGGGTGCAGGGTGGCCAGGGTTTCAGAGTCCCCTGGGTCCCAAACGCCACCTGGCTGGACTCCCCTGGGACTTGGCACCCATTACTATAGGTGGGAGATGCAAAACCAGCTCAGTCCCGTTTTCTCTCCTAAATCCATAACAGTGCCTTATAACCCACTCACTCTATTCCTCCTGACTCGTCCTGAAACTTGCTCCGCCCCAAATACCCCATCGACAGAGGTTATGGGTCCCACAGACGTGTTCAAGAGTTCCCTGGCCGCCCGGCTTCCCAGATCCCAGCTGAGCTGGGGGGGAAACGGGACTCTCCAACAGAGACATGAGAAGAAAGCGTGCAGGTTGCCCAAACACTGACCGCAAACAGGGTTTTCCACAAAGCCTTTTAGGGGATGTGAGGGTTTGGGGTGAGGCCTCATGGAGCTCCCGAGTGGTCCTCTAAGGGGTCGCGTTATCAGTCCCGTTTTGCAGGTAAGAAAATCAAAACCTGGAGAAGGTGAGAGATGCGGTTTGTTCGAGGCCATAGGTGGTGAAACCAGAGCTCCACATGCACTCCCCCCAACCCAGGTCCTAACTTTGAACAAACAGCAGCCTCCCTGGGGCTCCGGTCTCCCTGGGGGCTGCCAAAGGCTGAGGGTGGGCGGCAGGCAGGCGGCCAGGCTGCAGACAGATTTGTGCTCCTGCGACAGAGGACAGTCCGGCCCTCCGGGCTTGTCCGTGCCCCTGGCAGCCTGGCGTGAGGCCATGGCCTCACCCCAAATGCAGCACCATTCCTGGACTGGAGCACCCCAAACCTGCCAGGACCCCCAGTATTTCCTCTCTGGCCAGCCCGCCCGGGCAGGGGTACTGAGCAATGGAGATGGGGAGGGGGGATTGAGGAATTAACACTCGCTTCCCTCTGGGTGGAAAGACCCCCATCAGACCTGCTCTGGAAACCCACCATGGTTGGTGGGGGGTTGGGCAGAGAGGGGGCATGAGTTGCAGACAGAGGCGGCATTCTCCAGACCGCAAAGTTGGAAGTGAGCAAACAGGCCTCAGTGTCCTCGACTATGGAATGGGGCGAGGGGCAGCCCGTCCTCGGGGGGGGGGGGGGGGGGGACGGTGCACATGAGCACAAATGAGGTCATAAATACACAGCTCTCAGAAGGACTCAGGGCCCAGAGCTGCTCAGTGCCTGATCAGCACGGTGATTATTTCTGCGTCGTCTTGACGACTGTCCTCCCAGGAGTGTGACAACAACACACCCACATGTGTGTGTGCCTGGCACCGCGCTAGAGACTTCCTGGAGTGCTCGGCACACTTGGTCCCCACTCCTGCTGCCCAGTAGGAATGAAGACCACGGTTGCAAGTGAGGAAACAGACTCCAGAGGACAAGGCTGCTGGGCCTCACACTGCCGGCCTCCCCGCGGGCCTCCCCAACCCAACCTCCACTCCGAAGCTGCCTCGTGACTCTTGCAAAATGGGCTACGTGAGGAGGAGAGATTCAGGAGAAGCCCAGGCCTCCCCACCTCCAACATCTGCGCACATCCCCTGGGAGGCCAAGGAGGCCATCTGGGGAGAAGCGACAGGCCGGATGCATGAACTGAGCCAGCGTCCCTGGGACCCAGGCCCCGTCACCTGCTGCCGGTGGCCTTGGCAGGGCTTAGAGGGCCTGGGTTCAGCTGCCTCCTCTTGCACGGAGGGTGAGGGTCGTTCTGAGGATTAAGAGTTGGCCCATGTTGTGGGCTCGTGGCCCCCAAAGATACGAGTCCACGTCCTCACCCCCAGAGCCTGTGGATGTGACCTTATCTGAAGAAAGGGTCTTTGTGATTAAGTTAAAGATCCTGAGATGAGATCATCCTGAAAGATTCGGGTGGACCATAAATCCAATGACGGGTCCTTAGCAGGAAGGAGGGATAGTTGAGACACAGATTGAAGACAGGCCATGTGAGGAGGGAGGCAGAGGTGGAGAGACTCGGCCACAGCCGGGGGACGCCTGGAGCCCCCAGCAGCTGGAAGGGGCAGGAAGGACCCTCCCCGGAGCCTCTGGAGGGAGCCCAGGCCTGTGACGCTGGGATTTCGGACCTCTGCCTTCCCGGCCCGGGAGAGAACAGGCTCCTGTGCTGTAAGCTTGCTGGTTTTGTTGCAGCAGCTGCAGGAGCACGTGGGCACGTGGGCACGTGGCTCACACTCGAGTTTGTCTCGAGCACCCTCCCCAGGGCCCCCCCGGTCGGCACTTAGGGCGCAGCAGGGAACATCAGCAGCACTGTCGTGAATAACACTGCACAGTGATTTTTTCTAGTCATCCTCATGCCTTTTAGCTGAGCTCCCTCATGGCCATGTCTAAAACAGAACAAACCTTAACCGGACACTGGGGCAGCGGGAAGGGAACGCCAGAGCCCTGACTGACTCCGTTTCCCTCCCATCTGGGTCCGTCCTGAGGCCTCTGCATGGTTTGCAACCTGGGATTTAGGGATGGGCCTTTGGCTGCCCACATGAAGGCGCCCAGGCGCTGGAAAGTGCGAGGCCTGTTTCCACGGAGCCCCCTGGTCTAAGGATGCCTTAACCCGCAGAGGCGGGGTCCCAGCCAGGTAAGCCTGGATCCTCCGGGTCCACGGAGAACTCTGCGGCTTCGAGCTTCACTGGCAGGATTCCAAGCTGCCCCTCGGGACCGGAGAGTCGGGTGACCGAGACCTTCAAAACCCCGCGAACTGGAGTTCCTCGTTAGCAAGGAGAGAACCAGGGAGGAGGCCATCATCCCTCCCCCTGAAGCCCTGCGGGCACTCACACCCCAGCGACCCCACCTCCCGGGCCTCAGCCTTCTGGTCTTGTCAATGGGCTTATTAGGAGCACGTCACATGCAAGTGCCTGCATGTCGGATCTTACCATAACATCTGCATTAAATCGTGGCGCCTGCAAGGTGGACTCCAGCAATCTGTTCGAATTAGGGACATCCTGATTCCAAGCAGAGTCCACTAGCTTTTTACTCCCAGACGAAAATCGAGTCAGCCCTGCTGGACGTGAGCCCTGTGATCACAGGGAGGTGGCTTCGACAGAGGCTGGGCCAGCAGTGGCTGAGCCCACCCGCAGGCCACCCGCCACCAAGCCTGGTGGTGACTTAATCCATTCCACATGGAGCCCTGGTAGGCGCTGACCTTTGCCCATTAACCCCGAGACCCCGCTGCCCTGGCTTAGAACCACCGTCTGTCCGCGATAACCTCCCCGCCATAACTCAGCTGGCCTTGCCTGCAGAGATGGGTTGATAACGCGCCGAGATCCGGGGTCAAGTTAGTGGGGCTTGGCTGACAGCCCCGGGCCGAGGCTACTGCGCTCTGGACCACCTTCCCACCGCAAACCTGGAGGGGATCGCTGAGCAGTGCGGGGACTGCTGGTAGAGGGCGGCCAAACCCGCCCCAAAGAGGCTTCTCCTGGGCCTTGCAGCCCGGCCCAGGGGAAACAGCTGTGGCATCTGCCCTGTTCCGATCTTTCAGACGCAAGTCATGGATGTGGACCCGGGGCCGTAAGAGAGAGCCCAGGGGGCAGGGAAGCCCAGAGCTTGCCCAGGAGGTGATATGTGGGTGCAGACGTGGCTTCCTGGTGGGGAACCGGCCTGGGTCCAAAGCCCACCCGGTTTGCGCCGGACTTGCCATGGGCAAGTCACATGCCCTCCCCGGACCTTGGTTTGCTCATCAGTGAGAGGGAGCAAGGGATCTGGGGAGAAGATGCTCCCAGAAGCTTCTAGCCCAGCAGCCAGTGGGCAGTGACAGCACGGTCAGCAGCATCACCCACTCTCCCTGGCCTCGACGTTGAGTTCCCCCTTATAAGGCCTCCCTAGGAAGGCAGGAGAGTCAAGACATGGTAGGTCGAGCCCGGCTACCCCGCTCGGGGGTGATCCGTGCAGACGAGTCCCACTCCCACGCCCTGCCCCAGGTGACGCAGAGTCACTCCAGATGTCCTTTGAGCCTATTCCTCCAGACTCGACCCCACGGGTGGGCAAGTCAGATCTGGAGAGGAAAGAGCAGATCCACCAGGCGTGACTCAAAGCCCCAAAGTGTCTGTGGACGTTGAGAGAGCACCATCCTCTCCAGGCTGATCCCTGAGACCGGTGCAGACACCGGCAAGGTGTCACCCGGGCCTGGGCGTGCGGCCAGGGCTCACCCACAGCCAGGGCCGCTGACAGCAGAGTCTTGTCTGATGCACAGACACGGTGAGCGCTACGAGAAGCTGAGGTTGTGCATGTCGAGGCTTCGGGAACAGGCTTTGGGGCCGGGGAGCAGGCAAGGGCTGGGGAAGTTTGAGGAGCAGGGCCCGGGAGGGCCGGGAGTTGAGCGTTTTGGAAGCAGCAGGAAGTGAGGAGTGTGTCGGGCACAGCCTGGAGCACCCCAGAGAACACCTGACCTCTCGAGCAGACAGCGACGTCTCCAGGCCCCGCACTAGTGCCCTCTGGGCCTGGGAACCAAGAGATGAAGGACGGAGGGAGGGAGGGAGGGAGGGAGGGGGACCAGTCTTGCAGGCTCTGAGCTGCGGTGGACGCCCAAAATCATGCACAGCACGGGCCCCACTGTGGACACTCTACCCACAGGAGGCCGACACAGGAGATTGTGTTTGGCTCATTCTGGCTCCAAGATGGAGGGAAAGGGGCAGCTTTTTTGGAACCCACCGCACCAGTCTGCATCATAGTTCAGAGACTTGCCACTCTGAGTGGGGTCCCAGGACCAGCAGCTGCAGCCTCACCTGGGAACTTGCTAGAAATGCAGATTCTTGTCCCGCCCCCCACTGCCCAGACTCCGTGAACCAGTGACTCCAGGGGCTGGGCCAGTGCTCTGTGATTTAACAGCCCTCCTGGCGGCTGATGCACGTTAGCTGCTGAGAAGCTGTCTCTGAGATGGGAGACCCTGGGAGGTATAAGGCGCCCCGTCCCAAGTACCTGGCGGAGGGGGGGGGGGGGACACAGGTGCAGGCAGCCGACCCTGGGTGCTGGGCGTGGGGTGTGCTTAGAGCCCCAGCTCCCTGGACTGTGCCACGGGCTTGATGCCAACACCCCTCCAGGGACCCTCCAGGGTTAGACTGAAGGATGGTGTCTGTAGAGGATCTAGCATGCTGTGAGGGAGACCTGCACTGCTATTTACATGATTGATTCCTTATCATCATCATCCTCTGCTTGGCTGGGGAGGGTCACCTGCTTGAAGCAGGTGGAGATCACCCACAGGGCAGCTGGGAGGTCTGGCCCCTGGCTGCCCCCTCCACCTGGGAGATAAAGTCCAACAGGGACCCTCTGGGCTGGGATGCGTCCGACGTGGTCCCCTTGAGAGCAGATGTCATTAGCCAAAGGCCAGCTCCCCGGACTGCAGACACCCCAGAGACCCCCAGGGATGGAGTGCTCCCACGGAGGCTCTGCACGTGCCACTCACCCACCTGCCCCCCGCAGTCCCGCTCCCCTTCGCCCTGCCTTCAGGGAGCCAGCACCAGGCACCAGGAGATGCTCGAGACGTGTTCGAACAGTGAGCCGGAGGAAGGATGCTGGGTCCCCTTGGCCACTCAGAATGTTACAAACCGCCCACTCCTCCGTCGCCCTCTGTCCTCCGTGTGGGACACCAGCTCCTGAGAGCTGCACCTGAAGGTGTCGCCCGCACCCCAACAACCAGCTGTTCTCAGGAGTTCTTCAACCAGGAAGCTAGTTGCGCTTTCACTGTCGCCCATCTTAGCATGATCTGAGATGCACCAAACAGGACCAAAGGGAAGCCTGACGATGATGACGATGATGACGATGATGATCTTGCCCACTGTCTAGGGAAGGGACCAATCCACCAACAGCGATTAGCTTACAAAACAGTATTGCTTTGTTTTATTCAATTACGTAGTGCATCCAAGTGCACAAAGATCGTTGGAATCACCTGTCCCGCCCCCACACAGATGAGCACCAGTACCGTCTTGGACAACACAGTCTCACCAAGAGCTGCGCCGGCGGGCACAGGAGAGGGGGCCGGGGAGAGGAGCCGGGGCGTGTGGAGGCCCGAGCGGTGGGCAGCTGCAGATGGTCTGACTAATGGAGGGGCCCCCGCTTGGACAGGGCTCACAGACATCAGGCCAGATAAAGGCATCGTCTGTGCGGGCCATTTTTTTCTCTGCTATCTCTTGTTGAGGCCATGCTAACACCCTGTCAGCCCGCCGGGTGATGGATGGCCGTGGGGAGCCGACCCGCCCCACCCCCTCGTGCAGGCCCTGGAAGGGCTTTCCAGAGCCCACCTGCTAGCCTGCCAGAGTGGTTCTCTTTGGGGGGAAGAGGGAGCACCCCAGACTGGAGTGTCACACACTCGGACCCACACAGACATGCTACCATCTCAACTCAGCCGACGTTCAAAGTGTGGGACCCAGCAGGCTCAGCTCTCAAACTTATCTGAGATCCCACAGCCAGACCTTGAGCTCCTTACTAACCCTGTGCTCATCTTCACAGGGGTCACGCTCACGTCCCGAGGGGCCCATGTGCCAACAGAACGATTCTGGACGAGGCCAGCTGTCTCCGACCCCATTTCCCGGGAAAAGCTGGACCAGGGTTCCTGTCCCCTAAACCCTCAAAGGCGGTCAGAAGCAGGGGGTGATGACGAAGCCCCATGCCAAGCACTCCACCTCCGAGCCATAAACTTCCTGTGAAGGAAAACAGAAGGAGCCTCACGTGCTCCTGTTATGGGATGGATGTGCAAGTCACATGGCCACGCCGAATAAACAGCAGGCTGGCCGGCCGGCCGACCGCTCCTCGGACACATCCATGCCCGTCGCCCACCCCGCCCCTCAGCCCTGGCCGTCTCCGGGGAAATGACAAACACCGGATAGAACCGATGGGACCCCGGAGGCCGGATGCCCACCACCAGGGAATGTTTATGTCTGAGGCCGTCCTGGAAGAAAAATGTGAGAACGCTTTTCCAGAACATGGTGGCCAAGCGAGGTCTGCCCGGGTGCCAGGGAAGCCACACAATAGGGGCAAATGCGTAGCGGAAGGATAGGGCTGGGCACGGCCGCCACCAGACAGGGATCGGGCTGATTGGGCCCTACCCTCCACGCTCCGCCCAGATGCTGCACAAAGGCAGCTTGGGTCTGTTCCCCCGCCTGGGACTCAGGGCCTGACCCTCTCCCCCGGCCCCCCGAGTCGTGGGAGACAAATCCGGGTTTGCTTTGATCGGCTGTCAAAACACTGAGTTTGGGGCAGCGGACGCTCCGGATGGATGTGCAGAAATTCCATGTGACGGTTGTTGGTAAAACGCTTTCAGAAGCGGCCCTTTTATTTTATTCCAGTTCAGACACTGTGGTCCACTCTGGGGCAGGATGAGGGTCTCCTCGCAGAAGACACAGACCTTTCAGCACCGGGGAATCCAAATCGGGAGGCCGATCGTGTGACCCCAGGAAGCTCCAAGAGAATCAGAGGCAGGCCACGTCACTGTTACCGGCCTCACCTCTTAATAAGAACCACATTTCTTGGGGTATCCACCCAGAAAAAAAGAAAAAAGTCGATCCATTAAAAGTCAGCGTCCAGTAAAACCCTGCCACGTGCAGAACGCTGCCCCAGGGAAAAGTGGCACCTCTGAGCCGGGGAAGTCGTCCTGGGCCCTTGGGAGACTGGCATTTGGGGACCGTCAGGCCTGTGACCCTAGAAAGGGCTCTGCTTCGCACTAGCGACGTGGCTGTGGGCCTCGGCCCGGGCTTCCTCACCTGTGGAGCGGGCGTGGTCGTGGCGCCCACCTCGCTCGGGGGCGGCCGTGGGAAGGACAGGAGGTGAGGCTCAGAAAGCTCACCAGTCTGCACGGAGCGGTAGGGGGTGGGCCTGTAAGAGGGACCCCAGCTGACAGAAGTCCCTTCCCTCGGTCACAGAGGCCGAGCGCTGCTCCATGACGTCCACGGTGGGCCGCAGAAGCCCACCTGCCACAGCACAGCACGCGGGAGCAGTGTGGGGCACCGGGCAGACCCAGAACCACAGCGTCAGACCCGCCGGCCCGCGCCTGCTCACCCCTCCATGCCCCACGGCAAGGAGGCCTGGGAACAGAATATTTGGGGCTTTAAAATTGGGGGTGTGATGACACAGAGGAAGGGGCGGTCACACCCCGTCCGCTAAGTACCGTCGACTCCGTTTCACGGACGGCAACACCAAGGCCCAGAGCCTTCCCCACGCGGCTGCACCGTCTCCGAAGCAGTGGGCACACGGGCATGTTTCCTCCCACCGGCATGTGGGGTCTCACCCCACGCGCAGTGCGGTGGGCGTGGGGCCTGCGGGGGAGAGACCACCCTGCCAGGGCAGCGCTGGCCGTCCCAGGAATGTGCTGCTCAGGGGCGGGAGGTGCGCAGGAGGCCCTCCCACAGGGTCATCTTTCTCCCTGCCTCCAGGGATTAAGATAGCGAGAGGGAGCCTCTCCCCGGAGAGCCACGCTGCCCACCCTCCCCTCCTCCCCACGCCCGCCTCGCTGGCAGTGCCCCATCGGTGGGGGGAGGCCGGGCAGGGCCGACCATCCGCCCTGCTCTTGGCTCTGGCGAGCTGACGCTGGCAGGGCCTCTCGTGGGCACCGCGTGATGTCATCACCCAAAGACGTGGGCTACCCGCCACCCCCCGTAAGGACAGGAAGGCGCACAGGCCTGAGTGCCCTTGCCCAGGTGACTCGGCGGCACAGGAGGAGTTCCATAGCCCCAGCCCCGTCCCACAGGGAGACGTGCCTTCCCTCGTCAGGTGCAGCGGAACTGCAGCTCAACGCGACCTCCCGATGCATGCCGCCACCGTGCACCTGGACAGCCGAATCCCCAGCTACCCTCGGACCGGCCTCGGAGTCCAGGATCTGGATTCAAAAAGAATATGGTTACCACACGGGGCGTTAGGCCTGCACTGCCCACGTGCGAATCCTGGCTCTGCCTTTCCTAGCAGGCCTCCCCTCTCCAGGCCTCCGTGTCTCCATCCGCTGCCCGGGGCGGACAGTGGCTGCCCCTCTGGGCTGTTGGGAGGAGAGTGTGGTTGGCATCACCGTCCTGATTTGTATTCTTCTTTGCATTTGAAATGAGGCCAAAAGGTGAAGTAATTAAATGCAAGAGAAAAGAGTTGGAGGGGACTGCGCAGGGTAGAGAGGCCCGGGATGGACTGTAGCGTCCGGAGGAGAAGCCCGGCCCCCAGCGGGCCGCAGAGCCGCACAAACCCACCACCAGCAGAAAAGAAACACAGTGAAAGTTTTACAGCCTCGCCCATTTCAAAGCGTGGCTCTTGCCCACAGAGAAACTGGTCTGGACACCGGGAGCCGGGTCAGGGAAGCCCCAAGTTCAGCGATGGCTGGGATGGCAGGCCCAGCATGTCCGGCGCCAGAGCCCCACTGCCCCCAGGAGGACAAGGGCTCCAGACCATGGGCTGGGACTGCCAGACGACACGCACAGGACAGACGCCAGCCTCCCCGCAGGCAGACCCTGAGACAAGGCTCTGAGAGCCAGCAGCGTATTTGGGGGCGACCAGAGCGCCAGCAAGAGCAGAGCGGCGAGACCCCAGGGGAAGGCTGCCGTGCTGGGTGCCTTACAGAGCAGGAGACCGCGTGGGCAAGTGGGCTAGTCCCTCGGGCAGAGCTCCCCCGACGGTCCAGGCAGGGAGCCGAGAGCCCCTCGGGGCGGCCGGCAGGGCTGTCCACGTGGGAACCCACACGGGGCCACACATCGGTCTCAGCAGCTGCATCTCCCACCCCAACATTCGTACCCTAATCTGCATTTTCCTAAGTCTTATGTCATGTCCTTTTGAAGAAGAAAAGTAATTGTGAGTGTGATAAAAGACACAAGAACAGTTTGCCCCTATTTCTCACCAGAAGAGTCAGCTCTGTGTGTCACAGTCCCTCCGCATTCAGACCCAGGCCCTTGCCTCTGGCCACACGGCCCTCCCTGCCCCCTCGGACACCTGCGGCCCATCGGGTGACACGTCATTATATGCTTGAACAACTACTGGTGTCCATCAGCAGCCCGAGGCCATTGCTGCCCGGCTCCGATAACCCAGTCCTGACAAGGCCCCCTTGAGATAGACATTCCTCACTTCCCGGTGGTCAGGATTGGAGGGACCCCAGTGGGAGCTCGCCTTTGTTTTGGCACATTCAAATTCATACTAAAATGTTGCCCGTGGAGAGGAAGCGCCCCCAACACAGCGGGCGTCTGGGCCGTGTGGGGACCTGGGCCCTCCTCCCGCACCCCAGGAAGCTCGGGGTGCTCTCGGGATGCTGTCAGGATGCCCAGCCATCCCATGGCACCCCTGCCTCTGACCCCTGCCTCCAACCCCGCGCCACACACACAGTCACGGGGCGAAGTGCCAGTCGAGACTGTGTCCTTGCTGCTTTCTCTCGTGCGTGGTTTTTTCTTGCTGCCCATCAAGTGTCTGACCTTCCATCAAAACTCGCTCTCAAATATAATGCCTTCCCCATCACCCACACCCCATGTGAGTCCGGCGGCTTAGAGGGTGATTGCTCTGGGGGCAAAGGTCACACTGGGGCCTTGGAAACAGCCCGAGTATGTGTGGCAACTTCCACTCAAGGGGAGTGCATGCCCACCCCGTGTCCCGGCGGTGGCGCTCCCGGGTTCACGCCCAGCACGAACGCATCCGTACGGTCACAAAGCTCCACGTGCAAGAACTCGTCACAGCCCTGTTGGCAACAGCAGAGAGCGGGCAACCACCAAATGCTTACCACCAGCACCACCCACGGGTTGTGCTCATGATGCACAATACTTCAGAGCAGCAAGAATGAGGCGTTGGGCGCCCCGGAGGATCCCAGGCTAGCTTCATGGCAGGGTCTGGGATGCCGCTTGTCCGTGCATCTCCTCCCCTGAGCGGAATAATTGGAGAGCCACTTCCTGGAACTCTGTGTCTTGGGGACAGAGGCGAGAGCTGGAACCCGGCAGGGACCAGCCATGCTGTGTGACCTCGGGCAATTGACTCAAACTCTCCACGCCTTCCTTCCCGCCTCTGAGAGGTGGAGGTAGTGATACGTGCCGCAGACATAAGCAAAATAGCACAGAATCTCATACATGTCATCAAATAATACAGCGAGGATGCTAATGGGGAGCTGTGGTGGTCGTGGCAGGGACACCTTGCTGTGTTTGGAGCCCTTAGAACATTGCCTGGCATCAAGCGAGGTGCCTCAACACGCCCGTGATTGTTCTTGCGGGGCGGTAGAAAGATTGTAGGCTTTGGAGACCGGGGCATCCGTCAGCTCTGCCACTTCCCGTGTGTCTTTAAGAGAATCACCGACCCTCTCCGAGTCCAGTTCTCCATCCATAAAAGGGGTTGTTCTTGGGACACAGATAAGATAATGCAGCATTTTAAAGCATACAGCATGGATCCTTGGGTGGTAATGGGAAGTGATTTTAGGTGGTCAACGGGCAAACCTTTTATTTTAATGGTAAAATATTTATTTTAAGGCTTACTAGAAAAAATGCAGAATTAAGTATCAAATTCGTCACTTTTTGGGAATTATTATTCGTACCGAGTTTCCTTTTATGTAGTTGAATGTTTTCTATAGCCATGCTATTTAAAGAAAAATACCTGGAAAACAGTACGCGGGGCACAAAGACGAGGCGCCTCGGTGGAGTTGGGCTGGTGCCCTGCCCGCAGCCCCTCTGCCACCTGAGTCCCCCACGGCGCCCGCCTCTCCCTGCTTCTCGCCTGGGCCAGGGGACGCGCCGGCCCTGCAGGGGGACGTCCGGGGACGCCGGGACCTTCCTGCAGTGCAGGTGAGCGTCCTGAAGATGGTTCCTGCGGGAGCCCCCGTGGGGCCTGCACGCTTATCAGTAACCTTTACCAACTAACCTTTTGGCCTCTCTCCCTGCCTGTCTCCCTTCCCCACGCACGCTGCCCTCGGCCCCCGCAGCCCCCTCGTCCTGGGCTACCAGGAGCCCGTGTGGGATGTCTGTGTGGCACCTGAGCTCAGGCTGCTGCCAGACCCACGCAGATCCCAGCATAACCCCGTCAGTGATGTTCCTAGGGGCCCTGTAGTTTCCCCTCCAGAATATCAAGTTTTGCCTCAAAGTTGACCCTGACGGCCTATTCACCTAAGGAAAGACCCCAAATGAGACAACCATTGGCTGCTTTTACCACATCTCTCAGCACCTCTCTGCCTCTGCGAGCTGGGATCCCCAGCTGCCGGGGCACCGGAGACCAAGCGGACACCCTGCTTGGCTGAGGTGACTGGGCCGCAGGACGTGGCGGGTCGGGGGGTGCCTCTCTGGGAGAGGGAAGACTTTTTCCTATGCTCCTGGACCTGGGAGTGGAATCTGGCTGCCCCGGTACTAAACCCGGCTCTTCCCCTTCCTAACTAGGTGAAGCCCTAAGCCTCCACTTTCCCATCTGAGAAATGGGCCAATGTTTACCCTCCAGAAGGGGTGATACTCAAAACGTCCAGCAAGTGCTAGAGAAGAGGTAGCAGCCATCGGGAGCAGGGCCAGACGTCAGCGACAGTTCGGCGGACAGGCTGTCAGAGCTGAGCACCGGCCTCGCCCGCTGCAGGACCTGCTGGAAGGGTTTGACGAGGGAGTGCAGGTTGGAGCGTGCCTTCAAGCAGGGCAGCCGTGACGAACCGTGACTCCTGTACCAAACTCTGTCCTGTGCTGGTGTGGTGCTGAGGACGAGTTCCTGGGCTGGATGCAAACTGGGCCTTTGAAAAACAAGTTCAAGTAGTTGCCCAGGAGGCAAGCATCTGTGACTGCGTTCCTGGGGCCACAGGGGCCAAGGCTGCGCTTGAGGAGGAGGCAGATGCGGGACTGGCCACAGCCCCACCAAGTCTGGACCTTGTCCTGAAAGTCAGGACACTTGTCACTTAAGGCTTGCACCAAACTGCTCAATGAGAGCATCAGGTCTTGGCGTCTGCTTGTGCAGACGGTGGGCCAGGGTCCCCGACAGGTTGGGCGGCGGGGAGGGGCGCTGGTACGGGGCAGCTGCGGCCCTGCCCCAGGGAGGCCGCTGGCCAGGATCTGCAGCGGGGGAAGACGCGGGGCCAGTGTGACCTGGAGCCAACGTCTACGGACTGTGTTTGAGCCGAAGCCAGAGCCCAGCTGTCCTGTCACCTGTCAGGGGACACACGCTCTGCAGAGGCCCAGCCTGGCTTGGAAACCCAAGGTGGGCAGTTCCCACACTGAGTCACTCGGGAAGGAGCACCCATCACCGTGCTGCTCGAGGTGGATTCTGCTCTAGTCCACACACGGGCAGGTTGTCTGGGGGGGAAGGTGGCCTGGGAGACAGAGACAGGGCATCCCCTCACCTCGGGGATGCTGGCGGAGGAACCGGGCAGAGGACGATGATGGATGGGACAAAGACGCAGCCCTATCCCTGCCCGCACCCCGGAGGTGGTGTCCCTCGGGGTGGCACTCAGCGCCAGTCCGACGGCGCTGTCCACAAGTACGAAGCCACAGGCAGGCGGACAGGAGCCAGCCTCGGTGCGGCAGAGCCCCTCGTCTGATCCATCCTCACAGTCACCCTGGAAGCAGGTGCTCTGCATCAATCCCGTTTTATAGATGAGGAAGCTGAGGCCCCGAGCGGCTGAGTAACTTGCCCAAGGACACACAGCCAGTGAGTGGTGGAGCCTGCACTCGCTGTCAGGTGTATGAGACACTAAAATCCCCTCAGTGCACAGGTGTGCGGTGTGTCTTCAAGACACGCACCCACTGGAGCCCAACCGGTGGCCTTGACCAAAGGGAACAGGGCATGTGGTCATCCAAAGGAGAAGTCATTCGATCGAAAGCAGGGATTGTTCCAGAAGGAGATCCCAATACGAGGGCCAAGCCCTCTGACCACTGAGCCCCCAGATGAAACCCTGGGGTTTGGGTTCCTGGTCTGAGGGACCCTCCCCTTCAGTGCTCAAAACTTCCCACTGCCAGGGCCCGTCTCTGTGCCGGGGGCTTCGTGATGTATTGGGTTGAACAATGTCCCCTAGAAACGCAAGTCCTTGCAGAATCTAGTGAGTGTGACCTCATGGGAAATAGGGGTTTTACTGATGTAACTAGTTAAGATGAGGTTGTACCGGGTCAGAGTAGGCCGTAAGCCCGACACCTGCTGTCCTCAGAGGAAGGCCGTGTGAACACGGAGACACGCACACACCACGCCGCCGCAAGCCAGGGGTGCCAAGGGCCGGTGGGCACCACGGGAGCCAGGAACAAGGCAAGGAGAGAGCGTGGCCCTGCCGACACTTCGATCTCAGACTTCCAGCCCACAAAACCATGGGAGAATACATTTCTGCTGTTGTCAGCCCCCCACGTTTGTGACATCAGTCCCAGACATCTGGAAACAGCTGCTCTACCTGAGAGCAAGGCAGGCTGCAGGTGCTGGGGTATTAACGCCCCTCGGGAGCCGTCCTCGGCGGAGGGGAGATGGAAGTCAGTGAACAGACACCTGGTGCCTCGCCCCTCGGCTGGGACATCAGTGGGGAGCCTGTCACACCCTCTCCCGAAGGACCCCCACAGGACCCGGCTCCAGGAACCCACAGGGCACCACCTTGGTAACTCTGTTTGTTGCCTTGTCTCACCTCCCCACCACCCTGTCGATGTCCTCACAAATATGCAGCAAGCACTCAGACCCTAGCCTCAGGGTCTACTCCTGGTGGGGGAGTGAAATGAAGACACCATCTCTCCCCATCTGGACACAACACCTCCAAGGACAGGGACTGAGAATCTTCGATCAACCTTCCTTAAAGACTTACTGAGTACATGGGATATAGCAGAGAACATAGGCCCAGATTCAGGGGTTGCGTGCAGACCGAGATGCCTCTCATTGGTGGACCTAATCGGCTGCCAGGGGAACGTGGGGGCTCACCACCAAACTTTGCCTTGTCCACCTTTGCCTAAGATAAGGGTCTCAGCTTTGCACACCATGATTCTTAAATGGGCTGACCCAATGCACAAAGACTCATGATAACTCAACTCACAAGAGACTGATGTATATTCCACAACCCATATTTAGTGAAGGCTCTGCCTTTCCAGGCACTGGAGTTGCCCAGGCTCCCAGGCACCACCTTTCTGGCCTGCTGACATGGACACCCAAGGCTGCTGGGAGAACATGGGTGCATGCCAGCAATCACAAGGTCTTGAAGATCCTACTGCCTGTGTTCTGAGTGTGTCCTCTTCTGCCCACCCCCACCCAGGACAGGGACCTTCTCTGTCTGGTTCACAGCCTTATGTCCAGGGCTGGCCCAGACTTTAAGGCAGGGCTAACTGCAGAAGTTCACATCTCACGCATGTGATAGTCCAGCGTGGAAGTTCTCGGTCAGCATCCGCTCTTGCCACCCGGTGATTCAGGAGCTCCCTCCAGTTTGTGCCCTTGCAGTCCCGGGATCCAGTCCTTTGGCATCCAGCCAGGAGATGGAGGAAGACAGAGAATATGTAGAACACAGCCCACTTCCTGAATACCTTGGTAAGAAATAGCCGCCACCTTCCCTGCTCACTCCCGATTGGTGAGGACGAGTCACGTGACCCCACCTGGCTGCCAGAAAACCGTCTGGAAGATGTGGCCCCCGGCCAGGAGGCTCCCTGCAGACCCTTCTACCTGCTGGAAGGAGGGGCAGCTCTGGGGAGGACAGCTAGCCATAGCTGTGTCATCCACACTTGTTTGATTCATCGATCAGTGCGTTAACTCATCAATGAACAGACCCCAGAAAAGAGATTTCACAAATGGTGGGGGAAGTTCTGAGCTGATGTGGGGAACCCAGTGACTGAACACATCGGGACACAGCCCTACTGCCCACCCCCACGTCACCACCAGGTGCGTCACCCACTTACGGGGCCGCAGAGGGGTCCGGGAGGCCAGCTCACCAACCTCTGCCTTTCCCACTGGGTGAAGCAGGCCCAGGAGCTGGGGGCTGTGCCCAGGGTCACGGGGCAAGTTTGTCAGGGAGGAGCCAGGCCCCCGGCCACCTGACCCCCAGGCCAGTGCCTGGGCCACTACGTAGCCACCAGACCCTCATTGTTCAGCTAATTACTGCCAAGTCCAGGCCTGTGGAGCGTCTGTGTGGAGATGCTGTGTAAACATTTCCTCTTGGGCAGAGCAGGAAATGGAGGGATGACAAGGTCAAGTGACTTTCCTCGGCTCTTGCTGTCCTGCCCATCATCCCAGGCCCCGCCCAGGCCTGCTCACCCCGCCGCCTGCCCAAGGCTCCTGAGCCAGGCCAGTGAGGTGGCCAAGCGGCCATGGGGGGCTGGGGCCATTGCCTCCTGCATCTGGGCCATGGAGCCCTGGGCTTAAATCCTGCTCTGCCCCTTCCTGGCTGGGTGCTTTGGGGAAAGTTGCTCAACCTCTCTGTGCTTCCATTTCCTCGTCTGCCAAGGCCCTTCCCCGTGGGGTTGTATGAAAGACACAATGTGCAGAGCATCGGGCACAGACCCTGACGGACAGTGGGTTCTCACCATTGTTTTCCTATTTTTAAGCTCTATTTAAAAGATTATTCACTGAATTGTACACTTTAAAATGGTGAATTGTCTGTTATGTGATCTACGCCCCAGTGAGAGAAAAGATTATGTTTGAGATTCTTTCTCCAGTGTCCCCCACCATCACACACTCATATCTGTTATCACATTGAAAACTCACAACACCCCTGCAGAGGTACACCATGTCCCCAACGTGCAGATGGTAAACTGAGGCTCAGAGAAACAAGCCCCTAGAGGTCACACGTTGAGCTAGTGTCAGGGCCAAGGGTCAGCCTCAGTTGTACGCAGTCAGAGACACACACTGACTGCAGATGCACTGCATTTGCCCCCGTGTCCCACATGAGTCATGGGCGCTGAGGAAGTACCTCTCCAAGGCTGCTCTCCCCTCCCCACTGACTTTTCTGCTCAAAGGAACTTCACGATGAGCTAATCCGGCGCCCCATTTAAACAGAAGAGTAAACAGACCAGAGAGGTTAAGTGACTTGCCCAAGGTCACACAGCTAATTAGTACCAGACCAGACATGCTGCCAAGGCTTCCTGCCTCCCCCGCCAGGGCGGCTCCTGGACTCTCTGCCGACAATTGCAGGGGAGCTCTGCTCCAAAGACAGGGCTCCGTGACCGTGACGCCGGCAGAGGGGCTGTTGCGGGTCCGTCGGGCTTTCAAAAATCTTTAGGTGCCACGCGCTGTCCCTGAGCGAGTCAAAATCTGACCCGTGTCCCAGGTCTCTCAGAGTTCTAAAAAGAGAAAAGTTGCTTTGAAACTTAGAGGGAATCAATTTCCCAATTGCCTGTGCATCAAATCAAGTTATTTTTCCCTCTCGTGTGGACTGTGGGATTTTTAAAAAAGGTATTTCCCATTACAAAAAATAAGTTCAAAGAGGAAAAAAAAAAGCAGTGAGCCCCTGTGAGCGCGGCAGGAACTCCAAGCCACTGGGGACGGGTTGCCCTCTGCTGGACAAAAGGGGCATAGCCGTCTTCTGAACTTGGGTTCTTGAAGGGCTTAAGGAATAAGTATCTGAGCCCTCTTTCCAATCCCCAAAATTATCGCGGATCCCACGTGATAGTCGTTGTGCTGCTCACAAGTGGGTTTGCATTTTGTCCATAACTAAGAGCTACGCAGAACTCAGACCTGCGTTTAAAGGCTGACCTGCTTGTTCATCCTTGGTTCACCTGCCGCACAGCTGTCCCGAGCGCCGCCACGCACAGGGCGCACCCTCTCCAGCTGGGGCTGCGGACAGCAAGCAATTTAACAAATTAACAGACAAAGCAGAGCAACAGAGCCCAGGTGGTCGTAAATGCCGTGAAATAAATGGCCAAGGCAGGGAAGGGGCAGTCGGGTGGGCGGGCCGCTCTGAGCACACACCTGAACGCAGCAAGGGAGTGGTGCTCCAGGCAGGGAGGGAGGGCAGGAGGCCCGCGATGGAGGGACAGAGGCGAAGCAGCAGGACGTGCTGTCCCCACAGCCCCGCGTCCGAGCAAACAGGTCAGAAAACCACTCCACCCACAGGTGCCGCCTGCGCCGTGAGGAGCAGACCTGGGGGGGCGGGGGGCGGTGCAGGAGCAGGGCGAACACAGCGCACCTCACGCACGGAGCCCAGGGAGCCCAGCCTCTCCGAAGGCCTGGCCATAGTGGGGTCAGCAACGTGCAACCCTTATACAGGGTCAGGGGCGGGGGGTTCCTGCCTGGTCACCCATGCGGGGAGGCAGCCCTTGTGGAAAGCTAGAGTGGGGCGCACACAGCCTTCTGGAAGTTTCCAAGCACTCAAGGGCAGAGGCAGGCTTCTCTGGAGTTTGCTCTGCCTGGGCTCCCCGGCCGGCCCCCTCACCCACCCCCAGTCCCGCTAGGCTGGGCCGGTTGTGCTGAGCAAAGGCCTCTGTGTCCAAGGCCACTGCTGCCCCCACTTAGTTTCCTCTCAGGAAGGGGCCCTGCCTCCCTGTGGCTTAGGTCACGATGACGAATGGAGGACAGCTGACCCCTGGCCCCAGGGTCAGAGGCCAACAGCATGCACCCACACCAGGCAGCACTGGAGGGACTTGGCCCGAGACTGGCAGGCTCACACTCGGTCAGTGCCTTGGCCACTCTGAGGGGGCAGGGGGGCAGGGCAGGGTTCAACCCCATTATTAGGCTCCCCTGCAGCTGCCTTGCTCTTAAAGCAGAGGACGTCCTGTGACCTCAGCCGGCTGCATCAGCTTCAGTTGCCAGGGACCTGAGAAAAATGCAGAGTCCCGGGCCCACCCATACCCGCAAAATCAGGCTCTGCATTGTAAACCCTCCCCCCACCCCACCCGGCTCCTGATGCGCAGGGCGGGTGAGACCACCTGGAAACCCAAGCTGGAAAAGGCCCACTGTGCGCCCTGCCTGCCGCAACCAGCTGCTGGCATGGCCCTCCCCTCCCCATCACCTCCCAAAGTGCCCCCGGCCCTGCCCCCCGCAGGCGACAGTGGGGCCATAATTAGCTCACACCCATCAACACTCTCTGACAGCCCCCCAGAGAGGAAAGCACTTCTCAAGCACTGACATGTGAATACACCCGGGAGGAAGAGGGGCCGCTGCTCTGGGGCACCCCGGCTCCACCCCCCGAGCAGCAGGACCGTGGGGACGAGGTATGGCCGTGCGTGGCACTTGGGCCCTGTGAGGGACAGTCTGAACGTGTGTACTGGTTCAGGGCCCTGGAGGGGAGGCCCGTCTGGCGGGAGAGGGGCAGCCTGGCCAGCAGGGACCCGGGCATCGGAGGGCTCCCCCTGCCGAGCACTCAGCACAGTCGCGCTCTTGCCAAGGAGTCCTCCACCATCCCCAAGTTTCTGAGGTGGCATTATGAAATTTTTCAAACATAGAGAAAATCAGTAATAAAAGCAAATGAGTCCCATATATCTGTGACTTAGACTCAGCACTGAACTTTTTGCCAAATTTTCTGCTCAGCTAATAGTCCTAGATATTGTTGAACCGCTCGTATCTTACAGACATGCAGGCACTTCTGTCCCAAATATTGTAGCAGGCATCCCTGATCACAGAAGGACCTCCTCCTGTGTGATCCCCATGTTACTAGCTCACCTAGCAAAATTAACAATGATTCCCTAATCGTCTGATACCTGGTCAATGTTCAGATTTCCCCAGTTGTCTCCAGAATGTCTTCTATGGCTGGCTTTTAACCAGGACCCAGTGGAGGACTGTGCGTCACACTTGGTTCTTTTCAGCTTTTCACTCCAGAGTGGTGTCCCCAGCTCACCCTGATTGCCCCGCACCCTGGACCGCAGAGGAGACCAGGCTACGGCGAGCAGAGCGGCCCTGTCTTCAGTTCCGGGGTAAGCCCGGACCACAGCCGAAGGAACGGAGTCCTGGCACTCATGCCACACCCATCCTGCCTGGCCAGAGGGACCCTGGTGATGCCCCCAACGGCATCTGTAGACACAAGCCAGCCAAACCTGGCTGACGTGGGCCTGGCCAGGACAGAGTCACAGCCAAACTGTGACCAAGTGCCCCGAGGCTGTCAGCCGGAGCCGCCAGAACCCCTCAGCTGCAGCTCTGGATTCATGCAGACATTGGAGATCATGTGTGTCAGCCAACGGGGAACCAAGGATCAGAGGACAGATGCGCCCACAGCCACCAGCTAGTTGGTACTAAGTGTGCCTGGCTCCTGGTGGCTCCATGGTACGCACATGTTGGCCCTCCGAGCCCCAACATCCCAGCTGTTGAACCTACAAACAGGATGACGTCCCACCAGGCGTATGGTTTCCAGTGTCCTTCCCCCAGCTTCCCTGTTTCTGCTTTGATGGCCGTGCACCTGGGTCTCTCGTGAGGTTCCAAGGGCTCTGGGAGGAAGAGGGGCCGCTGCTCTCTGCAGTGTGGCTCACCCCACTGCCCCACCCCGAGCCCCCAGCAGGATCGATTTGATGCCGGGACTTTGCTGGAAATCGCTGCTGGCCTGGGGTCTTGTCTTTCCTTCTGTCCTTCTTCACCCCTCCTGGCTTGTCCCGTGGCCTTTACCATTTGCACACACATCCTGCTTCAGGTCTGTCTGTAGGGAACCCAATCTAAGACAACCAATTGACTACCTTCCCAATGAGCCCTTTGAGAAATCTCACTAAATCAATGGAGCTGCCTTCCAGGGAGAACTAATTCATATTTACATGAATTTGTATACAGTTCTGGGTCCCCAGGAATCCACCCACCCCCCCCTTGAGACCACACACCCCGCCGTTCAGATCTGGCTTGTTGGGGGTGTGTCTGGTGGAGGGGGACAGGCAGCATGCAGGCCTGCGCTGGGACCCCAGCCACGCACCTGCAGGCTGAGTAATCTGGGGCAGCAGGTATAATATAAACCCATCCCCGCAGGCTTCTCGCAGCGGCTGGTTGTGATCATCCACAGAAAGCGCTTAGTGCCGTATGGCACCTTGTAGGAAGCAAGGTACAAACGCTAAGTGATATTGGTATTGGTGTCACTTTACTGGAAGCTGCTTCAAGTCCTCACTGGTCTGCTTGTTATAACTGAATATACTGAACTCCTGGAAGCCATTTAGAAAGGTCTGATTCAGTTCCAAGATCCAGGTATTTGAAATCACACTCGGTAGCTACTCTGCACATCATCTCTATTAAATCTGCAGACAAGCCCCGCGAGGGACGATGCTATCCTACGGGGCAAGCAGGTGCAGCGCTGGGGGAGACGTGAGCTGCCCCTTGGCGGGGGGATGCAGCTATCAGGGCAGCGGGAAGCCAGGCCCCCCCGAAAGCTCTGGATGTCATCGGGAGACTCCAGGTGCCACGCACAGTGTTTGCCTCCTCCCTGGAAAGAGCACTTGAGCACCGGAAATCTGGATCTGTTGTCCTAACTCCCATGTCTTCTGCTGTTCATCAACCTTGGAAAGCAGCTGCTAAAACATCGCTTCCGCCTTGTGGGTTCCCATGCAAATCGCTCCCAGCGCTGGGCAAAGTGCAGCGCCTTCAATAGGTCACAACCTTCGCCTCTTCCTCTCCTTCCCAATGCAGGAACTGTGTGTAGTTCCTTTCTCCCCGCGCCGGGCAAGAGAGGAAGCCGTTTCTGCCCACCGCAGCCTGTGCAGGCGGAGGCCTGGGTGGGCTGCCGGCTTCCTGCCTGCCTATTGCCCCCTGTCACCCCCAGCCCATCCTCCACCCACACACGGGTCACCCTCAGTCCCACGTTCCCACTGCTCCTTCCAGGCAGCCCACCTGGATTTCACCCACTCACCAGGCAGGAACAGGCGATGGTGGCCAAGGTTGGCAGAGGGGTGTCTTTGAAACAAAAGGATGAGCTTCACCCACCCACCCACCAACAACAGAGCCATCAGTCCCTCCTCACAGGACGGCCACCGTGGTCCCCGGTGCTCAGACTTGGGGGCGGACTTGTTCTGCGTGGCACAGAGCAAAGGGAGTAAGCCGCCACGGTGAGGTCGGTAACACGGAGGGAAGCCACCGTTGAGAGGGACTGACTGGGCCAGGCCCTGTTCGTGTGTCCAGACTCCAGTCCAGCTGCATGCCTCGTCCAGTGCGTGAGTCATCCAGCTTGGATGCTCCTAGGAGTGGGGAGCTCACTCCTTTCCAAGGCAAGAAATGTATTTCACAAAAGGCGATGAAGCTCACCTTGCTGCCCTTCCCTCCATCGAACCTTTGGAACCACCACCACCACCCCCCCCCCAGAGCAAGCCCCCTGTGGCCCTGAGACACCTGAACTGCCCTTCCTCCCAAGTCTCCACTCAGTCTGACGTCCGCTGCCACCTGACCCGCTCTCTCTGGACGACGGAAGCCAGTGCCTCCTGGCAGCGGCCTTCATGCCGGGAGCCTGTGTGGGCGCTCTCGGGCCACCAGCAGCACCGCCACACGGCGCTGTTAACCCCTGGTGCCCAGATGAGGGCCCGCGCGTCACCGAGGGAAGCTGTGCGTCCCAACCCTTAGCCCTCAGCCCGCAAATTCTTCTGGAAGTGTTTCCATGAGCCCAGAAGACTTCAGAATCCCCCAGGGCACCTGCTGAAGGGCTGCGAGCCTGAAGAGGCAGAGGGAGAACCTCAGGAACGCACGCGGACGGCTCCCCGTGACACACGAGTGTGTCTGCTGCTGCTCACACCTGCCTGGGAACCATAAGGACTCCCTGGCCTCGGAGGGGCTTGGGGGACCCGGAGTCAAGGATGGCGGACGACAGCTCCTTTCCACTTGCTCTTGCTTGTCAGTGTCTGAAATTAGCTTTACCCTGTGCAATCATTTCCTCTTGGCAGTACTTTTAAAGACGGAAAAATTAAAGAATATGAACCTCTGGAGGGCAGAGACCACGGGATCATCATCTGTCCCCGAGGGAGGGGAGCGTTAGTATCTGCTAGAATGGAGAAGGGCAGGGGGAGAGGCAGGAGAATGGCCTCAAATAGCCTCTCGGAAAATTGCAGCCAAATTTTTATTTTTATTTATTCCGCATTTGATCACACAGCAGAGGTCGCGGGCTAAGCCGCCGTGGTGCGGGGAGAGCATCGGAATGAGCTAGGAAAGGCCAGAGACCTTTCTGTGACCTTTCTCCTCAGCTGCGGCCAGCCCTGTAGAGACGCAGTGGGCACACACCTTGGGAAGGCTTCACCTTTCATGCTGACCACAGCACCTGCCTGTCACATGCTGGGTGGGGAAGATGAGGGATTTTGTCCTTGGGGGTGTGCTCTGGCCCGAGGCCACCAGCTCCACCCCCGGCCCTGGCCCCAGGCGAGGTCCCCGGGCACTGCCCCAGCGAACACTGCAGGAGTGGCCCGACCCAGCTGGAATTTGCTCGGGGAGTGTATCTCCCGGCCTGGCCAGCCGCCCGGCCCTGCCCGGAGAAGGGCCTCCCACCCGCAGGCCTGCGAGGGAGAGAATCGCTCCCAGCAGCCCGAGTGCGCCTCCCCGCAGGTGCCAGGACCATCCCCAGCACACCGCCACCCCCACACCTCCAAGAATAGCAGAGGCTGCAAGTTTTCATGAGTTCTTGGTCTCTGGCAGAACTGAGTAGCGGTGGCGGGGGGGATGGGGTGCCCAGAGGAGGGGAAACAACAGGAGAACGGCTGGTGGCTCTCAGAGTCACCCCTACGGGGCATCTCTCACACAGATGAAGGAAGTCCAGATCCCCACACTGACCCAGCCAGGCCACTGCCCGGAACACAACCAAGGAAGAATGTCTAGCTCAGCGGGCCTGTGACAGCAAGGGATGGGGAGCAGCTTACATGTACCAGCAACGGGACCGGCAACATGAACACCAATGCAGCCACGGCAAGCATGGCATGGGAGTGCTTCCGTGGATGCGGGAGTATGTCCTGAAGCTGCTGTTAAAGGGCACCAGAGAGCTGCAAAATAGGAGACGGGACAGGACTCGGGTTTTGTAAAACCCCGCCTGTGTACAAGGACGTACAAGGACAACGTCTACAAGATCGTTTTGGCCGTACTCCAAAATATTTACAGGGTTATGTCTGAAGTGTAGGGTTGCGGTGACGTTTACTTTGTACTTATGTTAATCGATGCATTCTAATTTTTTGTGAAATGGTAACTATCCTTAAGTTGACTTCTTTGAGGTGTGATCCGCATACACAAAGCACTCATTTCAAGTGTGTCTCTCCCCCAGGATCTGACAAGTCTGTCCAGCCTTGGAAATACCACCACAAACAAGATAGAGAACATCCCATCGCCCCAAAGGTCCCCTTAAGCCCCTCTTCGGACAACCCCTGCCCCCTCCCCCAGTCCCGCCCCCAAACAACTGCTTCTCCTCTTTCTGCCACTAACTTAGATCTGCCTTTTCTAGAGCTTTCCATGAGTGGAATCACGCTAAATGTTGTCTTGTGTGTCGGCATTCTTTCGCCCGGCATGATGTTTTTGAGCCCACATTCTATATGGATCAGTAGTGGGTTTTTCCCTTTTTATAGCTGAGTAGTATCCGCCGTGTGGATGTGCCAGTGTTTATCCACTCACCCCTTGATGGGCACCTGGGTGGCTTCCAGTTTGGGGTTACAATTACAAAGCAGTTGTGAGTAGTCACACTCAAATCCATCTGTGGACATAGGTTTTCCTTTCTTTGGGGAGAATGGGTGGGAGATGAATTGCTGGTTCATACAGTAAATGTATATTTGGTTCTAGAAGAAACACTAAAACTGTTGTCCAAAGTGATTGTATGCTCCCACCAGCCACAAAAGTGCCAATTGCTCTATTTCTCACCAACACTTGGTATTGTCGGTCTCTTTAATTTAGCCACTCTAATGGGATTGTATCTCATGGTGGCTCTAATTTGCATTTCCCTGAGGATTCATGCCACCAAGCATCTACAGCGTGCTTGGCGACAACTTTTTACGTGAAGTATCTTCTAACATTTTTCTCATTTTTCCCAGGGGATTGAATTATTATCCAGCATAACATGTTTTGGGGCTTGGGGTTTTTGTTTTTTTTTTTAATATGCTGGGTAAAGGTCCTTCATCAGATACACACATCATGAATATTTTCTGATCAGTAATTGGGATGGGCTTTTCCATTTTCTTATGGTATCTTTTGAAGAACCTGAGTTTTAAATCTGGGTTAAGTTCAATTATCAGTGTTTTCCTTGTATGGTTTACACTCTTTGTGTTTTTATCTAAGAAATCTTTGACTACCCCAAGTTTATAAAGATTTCCTCTTACACTTTCTTCTTGGAGTTTTATAGTTTGGGCTTGTATATTTAGGTGTACGATGCATTTCCATTTAATTTTCTAAGTGGTGTGAGTTAATGTTCAAGGTGCATTTTTTGTCCATCAATCTACAGCATCCAGAATGTGGCCACTGGCCACAGGTAGCGATGGCTTCCTCACACTGTGGCTGGTCCAAACTGAGATGTGCTGCCCTTGTGAAATATACAACAACACGTGTTGGAGGCTTGGAACCCCCCCCAAAAATGTAAAATGCCTCATTGATGATTTTATTGATTACATGTTAAAATGACAATGTCTTGGATATGTTGGCTTAAATAGAATTAATTAATTAAAATTAATTTTACCTGTTTTCCTTTTGCCTTTTCAGTATGGCTACCAAGAACTTAAAATCACCTACGTGGCTTGCATTATGCCTCTAGTGGACGGCAGTGGTCCCCGTGGACACCCATTCCAGCACAGTCTGTCAAAAACAGCTCTCTTTCCCCCAGCTTGCCTTCGCACCATGGTCGGGAATCTGCTGACCATGTGCGTGCAGCTCTCTGCACCGTTCCACTGATGCCCGTGTCTGTCCATGTGCCACGGCCATGCCACCCGATGACTGTGACTTTATAGGAAGGCTTGAAATCGAGGCCACGTAAGTCCTCCGATTTTATCCTTGTTTCCCAAACGTGTTTTTGTTATCTTAAGGTCTTTCCATTTCCGTGTTAATTTTCAAGTCGGCTTCTAAGGTTTTCTGGTTGTTGTTAAAGCCTGTTGAGATTTTATTAAGATTACGTGAAATCGGGGCGCCTGGGTGGCTCAGTTGGTTGGGCGACTGCCTTCGGCTCAGGTCACGATCCTGGAGTTCCGGGATCGAGTCCCGCATCGGGCTCCCTGCTCAGCAGGGAGTCGGCTTCTCCCTCTGACCCTCCTCCCTCTCATGCTCTCTGTCTCTCATTCTCTCTCTCTCTCAAATAAATAAATAAAGGGCGCCTGGGTGGCTCAGTTGGTTAAGCGACTGCCTTCGGCTCAGGTCATGATCCTGGAGTCCCGGGATCGAGTCCCGCATCGGGCTCCCTGCTCGGCAGGGAGTCTGCTTCTCCCTCTGACCCTCCTCCATCTCTTGCTCTCTGTCTCTCATTCTCTCTCTCTCAAATAAATAAATAAAATCTTTAAAAAAAAAAAAGATTACATGAAATCTGTAGATCAATTTGGGGAAGGCTGACGTCTTAGAAACAGTGAATCCCTGAGCCATAAACGTTACATAGCACGCTATTTCAAACCGCAATACTTTATGTTTAACTTACCCCTAACTAGGTTATGGTTTTGATATTATTTTACATGGTGCTTTTAAATTTTTATTTTCCAATTATCAACTATAGAAACACAACTGAATTTCTTCTAAAGTGACCCAGAATATTGCTATCTTACTGCATTTACTTATTACTTCCAGTAGTATCATGGTAAGCTCCTTAGGATTTTCTATGTTTACAATCGTGCCGTTTATGAAGAAAGACATTTTCGTCCTTCTTTCCAGTTCTCTTTGCTTGCGGGGCCTTCTCACGCTGGCTGTGCCCGTTAAGCAGACAGCAGTGTGCGTGGTGCGGAGCGGGCACCTCTTCTTCGGCTCTAGGCTCAGGGACCCGGTCAGCCTGTGCTGCCCATTTATCTGCGAGCCTCTGTGGGGTTCAGGAAACCTTCCTCATTTGCAGTTTGCTGAGAGTTTTCATCGTGAATTGGTTTTGAATTCTTGCCAAGTGTTTTCTGGTTGTACCAAGACGACCATATGGTTTTTCTCCCTCATTCTGTTAGTGTGGGTGTTCTCGTGTGTTTGGCCGGCCCCGCTCGCCTGGGCTAAGTGCTGGAGCCTAGTACCCCGGGTACTGGGCGCATCGCAGACACCACGGGACGGAGGGAGGCTGAGCTCCGCCCTGATGCATTCGCCTTGGAGCCCAGCCACCCGGGCGTCAGCCGAGTGCTCTCCAGAGTGCTCTCTTGCGTGCTAGGCGGGGAGCGTCCCCAGGGCACCTGGAGCCACCTGGATGCTGTAAGCCACTTCCCATAGCAGCATCCGCGTGTCTGCAGGAGCGCTGCAGGGAAAGGTGCCCACGCAGGGCCGTGACCGAGGCAGTCCGTCAGCACAGCTTGACCACAGGAGCGTCAGACCCTGCCTGTCATCAGGGTCACTTAATCCCCAGAAAACATTCTAATCCACAGCGTCCTCCGCAGGATCGAGGACGGAAAGCGTGATTTATTGCTGCTTAAGTGCATCCTTTCATATTTCCAGACTGCCTTGGGGAGCAATTCCTCACAATGTCAGCAGCTGGCTCAGGAGAAGAGGAAAGGGGCAGCGCCAGGAGGAGGGAGAGGGGCAGTGCGGGCACCCTGGCCCCGGGGACCCTCGCCTGGGACCGCTGCTGACCACCCCAGGCCAGGCAGACGTCTGGCCCCAAAGGCCTTGGAAGGGGGCTCCAAGGGCCCTGGCGTGACCCGGGCTCCTGGGCCCACAGGAGGAGCCCGGGTCTTCCCCGCTTCCTGCCCGCCTGGGCCTGGCTGCTCCAGTTTTATTAGAACCAGTTGCACATGAGTTTCCTAGAAACAAAGGGGGCTGATCTCATCGGCCTGGCCCCGAGCAGAGGAAATGCTAGCACGAAAGCCTTCGCCTTGGGCCCCGAGCCTCTCCAGCACCACCTCCCTGAGTCCTCGCAGACAGCCAGGAGGCCGGTTCTCATGGGAGCCCCTGTAGAGCGGGGAAACCGAGGCACAGAGTGGGCCTCACAGCTGGAGTTGAGCTGGTGCTCCGCAGGCCTGGCCCTTGTGAGGTGGCCGCTGGGGTTCTTGTCCCCGGTTCTGCCCTGGGGAAGTGAGGGCCCCGCAGATACTCCACCCTGCCGCCCTCCTCCGCACCTCGGATGGAAGCAGTGACCAGGGAGAGCCAGGTCTTCATAGCGACTCTTCACCTTTCGAGGTGGGCACAGGCCCCTTGGGAAGGGTGAGCACCCACCAGCGTGTGCCACACACCAGGCACACGGCTGCCGGCTTCCCGGGCGTCCCCTTGTTTGGTCCCAGCAGCCATCCATGTGTTCAGGGCACAGCTGAGGACAGGGACGCAAGCTGTCAGGGGCACAGGACTGAGGCTGCGCGCTGCCTCGTGACCGCGGCCCCGGGACTTCCCGTGGGGCGCACACCGCCCCAGAACAGCACAGGGACAAAGATGCCACGCACATCACTTACGTGCCCGGCCCTGCTCCCGACCGCAAGCCCCATGAGGGCGGGAACTTCCACTGAGGGTGGTCCCCAGAGGCAGGAGCTGTGCCCCGCACGCGGCAGGACTCAAGAAATATCTGTTGAATGAGCGAATAACCATAGTTAGCATTCACAAAGCACTTGCTCGTGGGGGGGACGGTGCTTGTGACCCACCTAGATAAACGCGCCTCTCCTTACGACGCGGGGAGCCACCTGTCGGTAGGGTTGCACGCTATCCTGGTGGGTGGGGGCTGGGCCGGGTCACCTGCAAGATGTGCTAGCTCACCTGTCTGCCTCCTGGGCTGGGAAGACGAACAGCCGGGACTGGAGCCGCAGGGGCACGCGGGCATCCCCTCCCCAGGGGTCTTCACACAGGGTCTTGGTAAAGCATCGGGGTAGCTGGATTCTCACATGGTGCTGAAGGCTTCCAGAACTCGGATCCCAGGGAAAGGTGGCAAGGATCATGTGGTTAGTGGAGGAGCCAGGACCCGAGCCCAGAGTCGTGACCCCCTCCCTATGTTACAATTCCAGGGCTTCCTGTTTCCCTGACCCTCCTGCCTGGATCCCAGACCAAAATCCTTCTTCTAAGTAGAGCAGGAAGTTGCATCCTCTGTCCCAGGGAACCAATATTTTCTAAGCTCCCTGGGACCCCAGGCCCCAGGTTAACCCGTGGTGATGCTGAGGAGGACACGGTCCCTGCCCTTGGGGAGCTCGAGACCCGGCTGCCTCCCCACAATGGGAGAGCTAGCTGCCACAGAGGGGGCAGGTCTGCTGGTGCCGTGGGGTTCCAACGGGGCTTCAGCACAGAGATGTGACATCTGATGGACTTAGGACGGGCTTCATCGATCTGATCTCAGCATGGTGACATCTAGGGCCAGATACTCCTTGTCCCGGGGGCTATCCTGTGCACCCGTCGCTGTGGAGCCGCACCCCCAGCTTTGACCAGTAGCCCCCAAACCGCCAATTTCTGACAACGAGCAATGTCTCCAGATAGTGCCGAACGTACCCTGGGAGTAAAATTATCCCTGGTGGGGAACCCCTGGCTTCGAGGAAGGAGAAGGAGTTTTTCCGGGTGAAAGAAACACCCTACATACAGGCAGGTTCGAGGTGGGGCTGAGAGGGAGTCTGCAGGGCAAGCTATGAAACTGGACAGAGAAGCTTCAGCTAGCCTGGGAGAGCCTTGCCTGTCTCGTGGGGAAATTTGGACTCGGTCCTGTAGGCAACGGGGAGCCATGGAAGGTTATTAAGCAAGGAGTGACATGAAAAGGCTTACTGCTTAGAAAGATCACCATTAGTGTTGTGGAGGCGAGGAGAGTGGCTTAGAGGCTACTGCACTGATCCAAGCAGGAGAAGACACGCACACACACAAGTAGGAATGTCGCCAGGTGAGATCGGCGAACTGCTGCAGGAATTTGGGGCAAGGGGATGCTGAAGACGGAGGAGTTCCAGCCAGTGGATGCTCCTGTGTGGAGCCTTGAAGGGAGTGGCCAGGAGGGAGGGGGCATTCCTTGCTGCTGGAGAGGCATGTGATCAGTGCAGCAGGGCTGCAAGTGAGCCTAGCCGCAGAGGAGGGCCCACCTTCCAGATGCCCAGCTGAAGGACGCAGGCACGGTTCTGGAGCCGCATGCCGGGGAAGGGCACGCTCACACGTGGTTCAGGAGGGTGTGTTGGAGGACGGTGTGCAAGATGGACCGTGCTTACACATGCCCATCAGAGACCCCAGGATGAAGCTCCCCACCCCCCATGTTTTTACAGCTGTCTGACCCCAGAGGACTTTGCAGGTGCCCACAGAACAGGCCAAGGGCTGCCCTGCCCGAAGGCCACCCCATCAGCCAGAACAAGCCCAGCAACTTCTTAGAGTAGGTGTAAATCCCAAAAGGAAAAACTTGATTTCATGTGGCCAATTGTGGGAACATGGGTGAATCCAGGTGACACGGAAGCGGAGTCTGGGGGCATCTGCAGCCCCTTCCACTGTCGCTCCGCATCTATGTGCATCTTGCCCCAGGAGGGCTGGGAGGTCCCAGGGCACACACCCAAGAATGGGCTGGGGCCCCATTGCTGCACACCCCACATGCCTTGCTCTGTGCCTGGCACGGAAATGGTGCTCAGAGAATATGCATGATTCCAAGCTACCGCTTCGCCCATTAGACAAGTTCTGGAACTATTCCATAAACACACCTTTAAAAGACCAGCTCCTTCTGCTAAGCTATGCAAACAGTCAGCACCTTTTTATCCAAAGGTGAGAACTCTCAGCCTTTTTATCTGACCCCCGGAGACTCAGCAGGGCCTGAGGATTCGAGCAAAGGGCCCACACAGACAGTGGCAGAGAAGAGAGAACCCCCAGCCCTGCCTGACGGGGCAGGAGGAGGCGCTACGTCCCCCAGGCCGGGTCGTTTCCAGCTGCGATGCCCCAGGAGCTGTCCCAGGACTGACCTGCACACAAGCAGATGTTGTGGGTTGAACCTCTGCCGCTCTTTCCTCCCATGTATCTGTCTGCTCTGATGGGTAATGTTTCCTGACGGCGACATGCATGGTGGGTGGCTCCACGGAGCTGTCCCTGCAGCCGGGCTCGGCTAAGCGTATGGGTCTCCCTTCAGCCCCGCAGCCTGGCGCACGGGGGGCTTCCTCCGCAGGACCAGGCGCCAGCCCCTCGGGCTCTCAGATGCATGGAAGTATTTGATGTATCCCCATTTTACAGGTTGCTGTCTCATCCAAGGTCACATAGCTGATAAGCAGCAAGCTGGCCACGAGTTCCTTCAACTAGGAAAGCACACAGACTCTCAGTATCTGTACCCACAAGTACTTGCTGAGCGGACAAGTACACGAATAGAGCGTAAGGATCCCGGTGCCTGGGGTGCTCCCCATCCTCACCGTCATTATTACGAGGGCCCAGCTTTACGGGGCAAGGATGACAAACAGCGGGGCAGGGATGGCAGCCAGCTCCCCAGATGCCCCAGCAAGTGCTGTCTGCCCCATGCCAAGCTTTCATGTGCCGATGTGGTCCGCCCTGAGCCTGGTCACGAGGTGGAATCCCCTGGGCAGCACCCACTGCTCCCTCCTGGGGATCTGAGGCCTCCACCCTCCGGGGTCCCAGTCTCTTCCCACACAGAGAGAGGAAGATTCCCCTGCCTGCAATAACCTGAAAGTCAAGGCAATGCAGAGATCAAGAGCATGGACTTGCGGGCGGTGGACGGGCCTTCACTGTGCACAGCCTGCTGGACAGGCTTCCTAATGTCCTCTTCACTGTCAGGACAGTGGGGACAAGAACAGACCGACCTCATAGGGCCATCTTTTCCTTTCCCAAAGCCAGTGGTGCCCACGTTCAGCTCGAGGTCACAAATGCCCCCGGAGGCCAGGCCCGGGCAGAGCAGAGTGTCCATCAGAGCCGCGCAAGCCACTGTGGGTCCCACAGCTCACAGGGGCAATGGGGCCACCCACCTGCCAGGCATGCCTGGGGTAATGTCGCCCCAGGGTCACTGCTGCGGGCGCACTGGGCATTGCCATGCTCCGTAAGGTCTGGAGATTCGTCTACCCTCTTGCTTCTGTCAATTCTCCAGTCTTCTCTGTTGCTGGCCATCTTCCGCTGTCTGAACATACCACCGCTGGCTTATCCACCCACTAGCGCGGGACACTGGGTTTCTTCCAGAGTGGGGCTATTACCGATAAAGGCACCATGGACGTTTTTGTACAGGTCTCTTGGGCACAGGTCCAGGAGGGGAACGACTGAATTCGTTTAGATCCCGCCGGCAATGTCCAAGAGCTCCATCCCCCTGCACCGTCGTCGACCCTTGATATTCTGGTGGGTGTGAGCTGGGTCCCACTGTGACTTCATTTCGCTTTGCTCTGGTGAGTACTGATGCTTGGGAGGATTTCGTGTGCTTCCTGGCATTTCGTGTCTTCTTTACAGAAGTGCACTTCTGGGCTTTGGCACTGTGTTTAATCCAGTTGTCTTTTTCTTATTGATTTGTGGGAGTTTTTTATACATCCTAGATATGGGTCCTTTATCAGATATGTGTATTTGGAATATTTTCTCCCAGTCTGTGGCTCGTCTTTTCACTTTCTTAATGATGTCTTTTGGTAAACAGGAGAGTTTTATTTTGATGGAGTCCCTTGTACCAACTTTGTCTGTTATGGCAGCGTCTTTGGGTCCTGTCTTGGAACTCTGCCCGCTCCAAGGTCCTCGGAGCACCATAAATAAGCACTTGCTGGTGCCCTGTTCCTCCCACCTCGGCCCTGCAAACTTCACATGGCCGGGGAGGTCTGTCCTGTCACTGTACCAGCCCCTGGCCCAACACCCGGCACACCATGAGGGAACCGTGGGGTCTCCCCAGCTATGTGGCTGGAGAGGTTGGGAGGTGCCCCCCAAAAGCCCGGGCTGCCCCTCACTGCCTCCCGCCTTGGCCCTTGGGTAGGGAGGATGCCCTTTGACAGAGCTCCTGGGCTCTGGGGCCCGCGTGCAGCGCGGACTCCCAGCTGACTGTGTCAGCTGCCCCGACCACTTCCCCAGGGAGCCTGCCTGGACCTGAGTCATCTCCCAGCCTGGGCCGGACACCAGGGCATCTTCCCAGAAGAGAAGATCAAAGTCTCAGCCCCACTTCAGAGGCAGGAATTTGATTGTGGAGATAATGGGCCGTGGGGTGAGCGGGTGAGTGAGCAGATCACAGGAGGGGGGACAGTGGGGTCACGTGAAATCCTCACTCCTTGAGCATGTGGGAGGCTCCGCCAGACCCTCGCATCCTGGGGTCCTCGCTGGATTAGAAGCCCTCGGCTCAGAAAACTCAAAGGGAAAACTCTCACCCAGGTGTCCAAGACCCTGAAGGGACAGGGCCAGTGATCCAGAAATCCCCGGCCTTGGGGGCGGTACAAGGACTTGGGTCTGACACAGCTCCTGTTGCTAAGCGTGGGTACCGTCCCCACACGCGCCTGCACTGTAGGCCTACCCCCAGAAGTGCGCCCATGTGTTCCCCAAAGGGCACGTCGTAGAATGTTCACTGCGGTGTGGACACCAATAGCCACAAACTGGAAACTACCCAGATGGCCATCCACAGGGATCAGAAAATAAGTTGGGCGTATTCACAGGATGGAACACTGCAGGTGGACACAAGCATCCTGTCCCAACACGCAACATGCAGCAACACGGATGTACCTCCCAGGCGTGACGCGGAGAAAGGAGGCAGACACAGAAGAGTAAATACTCCGTGATTGTCGCGTATGGATTTCAGACACAGCCAGCCTCGTGGAGCTGTTAGGAGTGAAGAACGTGACTGCCCTGGGGAGGGGGGGCGCAAGGGGTCTGGGGGCTGTCCTGACCGGCCTACGGGGCGTCATTGAGGCGCCCGTCTGCTGCGCACTCGCCCGGTGCGCTGCGTACCTCCGTCCTAGGCTTCTCTTTAAGCGGGGAGGGTGGCCTTGGCGGCGAGCAGCCTAGGCTTGCCCCCGGTGGGCGGCCCGGCCCATGCCCCTCAGTCCCCTGGCTTGCGAGCGGGGCACGTTACAGAGGCCGCCCCGTGGGCATCAGGCTGAGCACGGCAGCTTCTCTGGAGCCCGGGGAAGCCGAGAGGAAGAAACATGCAGCGAACAGGATGCGGTTGGCAGGGTCCTGATTTCAGCCAAGGACTGAGAAACAGAGATGGAGACCCGGAGCGGAGGACAAAGGCCGGCCGTGTGAGGAACAGCTCCCCTCTCACTCCAAGGACGGGCTATTTATTTGAACAAGAACTCACACGGCTCTCTTTTTATCCCCTCCAGAGCATATTTTATGTCGCCAAGAATTTCATGGCTATTAAAAGCTGCAAAGGAAAAATCCTCTTAGGGCTGCTGTTTGCAGCAAGGTCTTCAAAGCGACAAGGCAGCAGGGCTGCCAACATGGCCCTTAAAGGTGACGGCCCCCAGAATCCACGAAAGCTGAACTTGCACCCCAGCCCGGGACCCAGTAGGGTCACACACCAGCCGGTTCACGGCTGCCCTAGCCAAATGCCCAGCGACGGCAAAATGGAGAAGTGACCCAGGACACAACACATTCACAACGAACTCAGAAAGTCCACAGGCACACCCCACAAACGTAACAGTGATCAAAGAAGCCATTTCAGAGGGGCATCCATGCTATAGGACTGTGTGGCCGCAAAGCCACGGTGACGGGGATAGATGTGGGAACGGGCAAAGCGGGGACTCTGGGGGACTTGGGGGTCGGGTCGGTTCCGTGCCTTCACCCGGAAGTTGGCGTCGTGGGCCTGCACACCTGGGTGACAGTCACTGAGTGCTCCCCTCACAATGTGTGGTTTTCCGTACGCGCGTGCTGCTTCAATAAAACAGTAGTGTTAAGTTTAAAGCACATTGTTAAAATGTGGCCTGACTAAGCCTTGAATGAAGAGCTGGAAAATCGCCAGCATGTATCTTCCTGAAGGACCCCTTGGGAGCTAACGTGTCCAGGCCCAGAGCAGACGATACTCTCGGGAATGCGGCCTCAGGGCCTTCTGCTCGCCAGCCCAGGGCCACACGCCCAGAGGCAGTCCGTGAAGGCGCCGCAAGGCAGGAATGCTTCTAAGCAAGACTCTCTGTCGATCCTGCCCTGTGGCGCTGAGACAGGAGGCCGCTGTTGTTGCAAGCCTCAGAGGCCCGCCGGTCTGGGGCCAGAAGCCACTGTCCCAGATGGCCTCCTGCAGAGTCCAGGACCGAAGGGGCATTGTGGCCATTTTGCAGTGTGCACACCTTCTCCTACTTATTCACCAAATGCTGGTCTAGGTGCTGCTGAAAGAGGTTTTGCAGATGTGAATGAAGTCCCTAATCAGTTTATTTTCAGTTAATCTAAGGGAGATGACCTTGGGTGGGCCTGGCTTAATCAGTAGGTCGGTCTTCATAAAAGGGTGTAGGTCCTTCCCGCCGGAGAGACTCCATTCACAGGCTGTCGATTGCTCTCCCTTAGCTCTGGATCCTCCAGAGATGATGAGAAAGCATCTCGAGTCTGTCCTATGGGTGCCAGAGGACCCATTAAATACCAAGTACGGTCTGCTGAATGCAGTACCCCACCAGCAGCAGTGCTTGCTATCAGTCCATCAGGATGCCCCCTGGGGAAAACCAGCTTGACCCAGGCCCCTGGGGTCCCAGCCTGCTTATCATCCTCTCTCCCTGACTGCCCGCCCTGTAGCCATCATCCATGCTTAGCCCGCATAGCAGTGTAAACCACGGCCTCGTGACAAATCTGTCCCCCTACCTACCTGTCAATCCCTCCATCCATCTGTGGATCCATGTCTAGACCTAGCTATCTAGATAGCTCTCCATATGAACACTGTACATACCTGCATCCACCTGCATGTTTGTGTCCTCTCCTACCGCTTCTGCTTCCCCACTGAGCCCAGCACCGAGGCCTCTGTGCCCCCCTGACAGGTGCCGGCTCCAGTGTGACAGGTAAGCACACACTCCCCCCGCCCACCCACTTGTTAGGCAAGCATCCCAGACTGTCCGTTCCACCTGCAACATCCCAGGCTCCTCTCCTGTAAGATGGGGACGATCATCACTGTGACTGTGGGGATTAGACACGTTAGCGCAGGTAAAGCCCCTGGCTTCGGGCCTGCCCGCCATGAGACCTGTGTGCATATGAGTTGTGGTTTCCCATGAAATGGAAGGGAAAGGCTCGTCTGGGTCTCCCTCCGCATCAGAGTGGGGCTGGGCTAGATCTGCCCTCCCTAAATTTAGGTCATTCGAGTGAAACTGTCGCCAGTAATGTACCCGCCTCCTACTCGTATCCTTGGCTTACCTAATTTGTTTCTTTTACTCAACTTTTTGTAACTTAGGGTCTTATTTAGGAGGGAAACTGCCTATGGCCAGGAGAAAAGGGGAACCAGTCTCACCTTCCGGAAATGGAAGGCAGCATGAAAATCCAGTCCCTGGTCTACAACCCCAAAACCCAGAGGCTCTGAAAAACACACACCTGGTTTTTGGTTTTCGTTTTCTTTTGTTTTCGTAAATTTGGTGCAATGGCCAAACCTGACCTCTCTGACTTGAGGTCATTCGGTATATTTCTTCCAGTTACATGAAAATCACGTTTCACTGAAGAGACAGAACTAGACACAAGAGTCCGCAAGTGTGGATGCACACACACACACTGTACACGCAGAGGGCTGGGGAAGCCTCACGGGGACTCAGGGGTCGCCTGGCCTGGGCGTGCGGGCCCCTCTCCCGAGGCCGGTGCTGGGGGCCCTCCGGCCCCTCCGCACGGCGGTCTCCCCAGAGCCAGTGTCCCCACAGAGCCTGGCGGAAGCTGCCTGCTCTTCTGACCCAAGCTCGGAGGTCACCAGCCTCCTGCCAGCTCACTGTCCCGGTCATGTGGTCACGGGGGTGGAAGCGTAGATCCCTCCCGACAGTGACAGTGGGCTCAGAAGGCGGTGGTCCTGTTCTACACACACTGTGTCGTATAGGCTTTAGTGTTGTCTGATTCTGTACAAGCATCCACTTCCTTTCCAATTAAAAAAGAAGACATCGGTACCTCCCTCTATTTTCTGTGCCATGGGCCATAGAGTCCAGAACCCCAGCTCTGTCACCTACGAAGGACTTACCCCAGGCAAGTCACTGGGCCCCATGGAGGGACCCTCCCAACCCGGACTCGTGCTCCACGACTGACGTGCCCGCTCTTTTGTAACTGTGACCACTCTCTCTTGTGGCTGTCAGCTACAGTGATGCCCCCATCGGAGGCTGCAGTGCTGGTGCGGGGAGAGATCCCCGGGAGCCCCCTACCATGCAGTGGTGGCCCTTTGGGACTCTCCCCCAGCCCTGCCCAGCCCCCTTCCTTCCCCACCCCCACTCCCTCCAGAATCCTGCACACTGGGAAGTCCAGAGCCTCCGGCATCCTCCATCCTCCCTTCTTGTGCCAATTGAGGGTCCACAGGGAGAGTGGAGCCTCAAGGCCGAGGGAGGATGGTCATCCTGGTGTTTGGAGGCCAGCAGTCCCTCTGAGACTCCGTAAGAACAGTGCTCGGCAAAACAGCTCTGGAGTTCTAGGTGGTTTCCACGGCTTGGGACTTATAACCTTGTTTTCTTCTTTTCCCATGTAGAGAAAATGCCTTGGCTCCTGGCCAGCCTCTGACCAGCAGCTTATAATTACCCACGTGTGGAGAAGGGCAGGGCGGAGCCTGAGAAGGGCGTGCAGTGTCATGGGGAGCAGGGACCGGAAGCCTGGGAGCTCTTCTGCTCCCCAGGCCCCGAGGAGGCTCTGCAGGAGAGGCCTGGACACGTTCACACAGCCACCCCAACTCCATTCCCTGTGCCTGCGAGTGCGGCGCATCAAGGCAGGGGTGGGCCCGTCCCCCCGCCCCAGGACTGTATCAATCAGTGCACCAGCTGCTGTAACAAACAGGCCCTGGGATTTCAGTGGCTTCACACAACCAAAGTCCACTTTTCACTCTGGACATAATCCAAGGCTCATCAGCATGGCTTCACGTGCTCATCAGGGACCCAGTCTCCTTCCCCTGTGGCTCTGTGTCCCTGGGGACAGCCAACTTTCTCTGCAGGATGCTCCGTGTCCTGCCAGCAAATAGAGGCAGGCGAGAAGGTAGAGAAGGCACATTGTTCTCAACCAGAAGGCCTGGAGTGGCCCACGTCACTTCAGCGCCCACTCCTTTGGCAAGAATACAGCACCTGATCCCACCTAGAGGTAGGGGCTGGGTCGAGCCATCCTCCTGTGCCCGGGGAGGAGACAGCACTGCATCTCGAGTCTGTCCTATGGGTGCTAGAGGACCCATTAAATACCAAGTACGGTCTGCTGAATGCAGTACCCCACCAGCAGCAGTGCTTGCTATCAGTCCATCAGGATGACCGTTTCAAGGACTCTGGAGGAGCAGTTTCCAATTTTGAGAGCTTGAGGCCGCTGTTTAGAAGGCTCAAATCTCTGTAAGTATAGACTGAAGGAGAACACTCTTTGACCCACCACATCCAACAATGACCCTCCCTCCTCATCTGTGAATTTATTCCTCACCCTGTAGACCTTCCTTCTAGATTCTCAGGAGGCCTCAGGAAACCGTGGGCTCTTACTCTATTAATATCTAGATTATAGGCAAGTGCTTTCAAATTTAACAAATGCTATGCACATACCATTCTGTGCTTGTGGAGAAATCTTGACAAATCAAGAAAGGCTCTCTTATGCAGTCAACAACCTGCACAACTGTGCCCAGCAATCCTGTCTTAGGTTCTGCTCAGCCTTGGAGTGGGAATGGTGTGAGCTAGTCCTCAGCCCAACCATAGAATCATAGTGGGATGGAAATGAGGTCATCTCAACTGGTGGTTTTGAAAGTTTGACTCCCTCCATCTCCCTCCAATTCCCCAAACCCACTGGTCCAGTCCAATCTCCTCAATTTCATATAGGGAACCTGAAGTTCAAATGGATCTGGGACTTTCCCAAGGTCACAGAGCCCTGTTATTGGTCAAAACTAGACAGCAGATCGGTTTCAAACTCCCAGTTTGGCCATCTGGACCAGCACTGCCCCCCCCCCGAAAAAAATAATATGAGCCACATGTGTAATTTTAAACCCTCTAGCTGCCATATTTTAAGAAGTAAAAAAAAAGGTGAATTTTAATTTTAATAATATATTTTCTTTAACCCAATATACCGAAAACATCAACGTATAACATAAATTAAAAATATAACAACATACTTTACAGTCTTTATTTCATACTAAGTCTTCAAAATCTGGTGTGTATTTTACACTTAACACGTCTTCATTTGGATGCTAAATTTGCCCTGGAAATACTCGATCTGTATTTAGAGCTCATAAAATTTACACTTGAGAAGGTAGATTCACATGCCAAGTTGGTACAAACCTGCATAAGAGTTTCCTTAACAACTGAATCGGGTATCCGTTTTCAAGTTAAAATTACTTAAAATGAAATAAAACTGACATTTCAGTCCCTGGGTCCCACGGGCCACTTTACAAATGCTTGGTGGCCACACGTGGTTCCTGGAGCCCATGCAGGTCCGGGCAGCTCTGGAACTCGGGCCGCACCTACCATGCCCCCCAGGACCCTTCATTCTAAGGAAAATCAGTGACAATGACTTCTTACTGGGGCCCATCTGAGAAAGAGGCAGTCACACTGGGTAAGTGACAGGAGCTCGGAGAGTGGTCATTCTTCTTCTGCGGTCGGCAGTGTGCAGCCCCTCGGGCTCCCAGGGCGGAGGGCAACCTGAGTCTTGGGACCCCCTGGACAAGGCCTGGACACTGCTCTCTGCTCATGGCGAGGACCGGAGGTGGGACGCATGGCTTCTGCGCAGAGCGAACGGCCCGACATCCTGAAGGCCCATGGGCCACGTGGCTGCAGAGAGTCCGGTTGCAATTATGGGCCCTTGGGGGGTTGCCGCAGGTCACCCACGGCTCGTTTCCTAGGGCTACTGCCCCAGCGCCACACACAACAGTTCTGGGGGCAGAAGTCTGAGATCGGGGTGTCGCCGGGGTTGGTTTCTTCTCAGAGGCCCTCGAGGAGGGTCCTTCCTGCCTCTTCCAGCCTCAGGTGCTGCTGGCAATCGATTCTCAGCATTCCTTAGCTTGTTGGTGCACCACCCCGATGTCCGCCCCTGTCTCCCCATGGCCATCGTCCCTCTGTGTGTGTCTGTCTCCTTGCAGGGACACCAGGCAGATGGGGTTTAGGATCCACTGTAATCCAGGCTGAACCCTTCTGAGCTTCGTTACATCTGCAAAGACCCAACTTCCCCAAAGGGCACATTCACAGGCACGGTGGGGAGGGGGGGTACGGCTTGCACACATCTTTAGGAGGAACCCAACCCCAACAGTGCTTTACAATCATCTGTTCATTAATTTCTGTCCACCTAGAAGGTTTGTGTCCCCGTTGTGCAGACAGAAAACAGCCCCAGGATGGTGGGAACCTCGCACTCAAAGCCCAACCTCCCCCAGTCGGGGCTCCCAGTCCCTCCCCCAGGCACTTCCTGGACACTCCTGGGCACTTCCAGCTCAGAAACTGGGGCGAGATCTGTAAAACCCCCGCCAGCTGATCCGCTCAGGTTGGAGGCCCCCTAGTTAAGTGACCCAGAATGACAGTTCTGATCGATTACTGCCACTTTCCTACGGAATTGACCAGGATTCTGGAAAAGGCAACGTGACATTACTCCTTCCAACCCCAATGAACCTGGACCACAAAACGGAAAACTCCAGCACAGCGAGTAAAAATGAGTTTTCCTCTAATTAGCTAATGAGGGGAAGGCCAGGGGGCAGCCTGTCTCACTCCTGCAGAGGGACGCCCCCACTTTCTAGAGCCCCTACCTGGCCCACAGGCAACTCAGCCCTCTGCCGAGCACAGAGAAGAGAAGGCCGAGTCTGAGCTACCCCCAGAGCACAAAACGACACCCAGCTGTCCTGCATACCCAGGGCAGGCACCTCGGGAACCACATGGTCCCTGCACCAATGAGGGAAGAGAAGCAGGAGGGCCCTGGAAGTGTCTGCAAGATCCCTCCTCTGACCTGGCCGGATGGGCTCTGGGGAAGAGTGTTGATGCCAACGGGGGTGGCGTGGGGGAAGTTGGGGGGGGCTCTGCTGCCAGGTCCGGGCAAAGGCGGGGCGGCGGGGGCAGCTCTCTGGAGAGGTTGATGGCCCAGAGCCGAAGGCTCTCCCCAGGTGACAGCCGGGGCAAGGCTCCTCCAGATGCAGCGGCAGCCTGCGTCTGGGGAGGTGGGGGCTTTGATCACAGCGCTGCGTCCGCTGGCTGGAGCCCGACCATTTTCCTGCATCTCATTACGGGAGCCCTGCACTGCCAGTGCGTCAGACAAGCCTGGCATTCTCCGTTTGACCTAATAAAGCCTTTCTGAATTGCTCTGCTCGTTCCTGGGGAAATGAGGAGGCCTGCTCCAATTACTCCCGTAAGAAAAGCCTCTTAGAAAACGCCCGAGTGTGGGCAAAGGAAGGCTCTTCCTGCCTGCCCGGGAGCAGGCCTCGGAAATCCCAGGCGCCTTCTGCAGGCGGCCCCTGAGAGGAGCCTGTGTGAAGCTCGGGGCGCTCCGGGAGAAGGCGGGGCCTCCAGGGGCCTCCGCAGGCCCCATTTTCCTCCCAGAGGATAGGGGGGCTCTTGTCTCGCAAACTGGCAGGTGAAATTGAGCCTTAAGGAAGCATGGGCCTGGCCAGGTCAGGGTGGAGGCGGAAAGAACTTGGGTTTGGTAGGAAATATGGTGAAATATAATGGAGACCGAGGGAGAGAGAGAGAGCACCTTTCACAGAGTGCTGGGTCTCTCCGAACTACGACAGTCGCATCCCCACAGGACTGGGTCAGAGGTCACCCGGTCTGGGTTTGGAGAATGGTGGGGTCCATTAGCTTGCTGTTCGGGGACCTTCACCTCCCTTCCCCCACCTCCCAGGGAAGAGAAAGGCACACCTCCCAGCAAGCGACTCCAGAAACGTTAGAGCTGGGGGGGCCCCCGGGAGGCCTACCCCTAGTTGGCAGGAGGTTTGGGGAGTGCTCCCCAGCAAAGGGAAGGCAGGGAAGGGCAGTGGGAGACGCTGGATTGGGAAACCATTCCCGGAGAGGCATCGGCTGTCCCCACTGAGAGCATGGCAGATCAGGTCACCCCTCAGAGCTCTCCCTTGGGGGAGCAAGAGCTCCAAGCCTCTAAACCCCCAGGTTGATATTCCCTGGATATGAGCTGCCTCGTGCTAGGGCAAAATGGTATAAAATTATGCAAAACAACCATACGCATTGGTCTAAGAATGAGCTTATAGATGCAATTATACATCAAATTTTATTCAACAGTGTATTTTTTTTTAAAGATTTTATTTATTTATTAGAGAGAGAATGAGAGACAGAGAGCACGAGAGGGAAGAGGGCAGAGGGGGAAGCAGACCCCCCGCTGAGCAGGGAGCCCGATGTGGGACTCGATCCCAGGACTCCAGGATCATGACCTGAGCCAAAGGCAGTCGCTTAACCGACTGAGCCACCCAGGCGCCCCGGAAGAGTCCACACTTAAGAACCAGCTCTTTCTCCTTGTGAATGGAGAGGTGTGTGGAGGTGATGTCTGGAACTCCTGCAGCCCTTTTGTGATTGAGACAGAGGAAAGCCAGCCTGAGACTGAGCTAAAACGGCAGAAGGAAAGAAACTGGGTGCTTAAGTGACACCATTGGGTGCCAAACCAAACCAGTGCTGACACCCAACCCATCTCTGAAATATTCCGTCATGAATCAACAAATCAAATCTTTTATTGTGTCTGCCAATACCGTTGGGTTCAGTCCCTGGTTCCCACCTCTCTGACCCAGCCCCCTCAGTTTGCCCTGTGGTCTTAGGGTCCTCAGGTCTCAGAAACAGACAGCATATGGGGCGCCTGGGTGGCTCAGTACGTTAAGCATCTGCCTTCGGCTCAGGTCATGATCCCGGGGTCCTGGGATCGAGCCCCGTATCGGGCTCCCTGCTCCGCGGGAAGCCTGCTTCTCCCTCTCCCACTCCCCCTGCTGTATTCCCTCTCTCGCTGTCTCTCTATCAAAACAAATAAATAAAATCTTTAAAAAAAAAAAAAAAACAGCATAGTCTCTGACCCCAGCTGCAGCACTTCCTCACTATGGGGACTTGGGCACGTCACATCACCACCCTGACCCTCAGGTTCTTCAGATGTAAAATGTGGTTAATACCAAAGATTGCTCCAAATCAGGTGTTGAGCACGACTTCCCCTTTCCCACTGCCTCCCCGCGCCCCACTCCACCCAGCCACAGCTGACAGTCACGAGAGGGATGGACAGCACCCAGACACTCGAGCAATGGAGGCTCATGTTGCTGGCTCTTTCTGCAACAGGTATGTACGCTTTTTCAACACACACTGACACGGCGCTTAACAGATGCCTGGCTTGTTCTACATGCTTTGCAAATACTAACTTGAGTCTCATCAACAACCCTATGACATGGGAGTCGTGGCTGTGCCCCTTTACAGGTGAGGAAACCAAGGCCCAGAGAGGCTAAGCGACTGGTCTGCAGTCACAGAGCCAGTGGGTCGTGGAGCCTGGGTTTGAACTCAGGAGACCTGTGACTCGGAAGTTGGAACACTGAGCCACCCTGTCGTGTCCTGAGGATAACGCGTATCTGCCACGTCAAGACGTTTTACCTGAAATACCTCACTTGATCTTCACGGCAACCCCACAAAATAGGTAGCATTGTTATCCCGTGGTACAGATAGATGGCAAAGCCATCTCTGAGAACTAGAGGAAATGCTACATTCAAGGATGGACGAATGACCAGTGATGAGCCGGACCTGTCGGATGGCCCTGACGTGATCCCTGAGCTCCCGGCCAGGACTGGACTCGGGAAGTTCCTGTTACCCCTGGAGCAATGCTCTCGGGACCCAGGGCCTCATCCTGTCTGGGATCCCTGAGAGCCGCCTTGGGCACTGAGTTCCCAGTGGCTTCAAAGGGAGTCCGGAGCCAGCTGAGCTCCCAGGGGGCGAGGACAGCAGGAAAGCGGGCCTGGCCCCGGCTGCTGCCGACGCGTCCCGCTGTCAGACGTCAGAAGCGCGAGGCGGCTTTGGTCTCGGCCCTCGGCTGATGGAACCAGGGCAGCGCGGAGCCAGACGCTTCTGGGAACCGGGCTGGTATTTCCTTGTTTTGTCCACTGCGCCAAAGCTCCCCAGAAACCACATGCAGAACAAAGTATCCGGGGCTGTGGAAGGCGAGAGGATTAGAGGAGGAGAAGACCGCGTGCCACGGGCCGGCCGCCCCAGGGCCTGGGAACTTCTCCAGGCCTCTCCTGAAATGTCAGCTCGGCCAGTGTGGCTCAGGGACCTCGCTGCACCGCCCCCCCCCCCCCCCCCCAGTCACAACCACCAGGCAGCAGGGGCCGCCTGCGTCCTGAGTGTGGGCACGCCGGCCAGGTGTGCGGGCCAGGCGTGCTCCAGGTGGGCTGAGCGCCCACGGGCCTGGTCTCAGCCATCCCCAGACCCCCCCGGGTGCAGACCTTGTGGCCCCAGTTTACAAATGAGCTGAACAGGGCTTGAGACAGTGAAGAACCTGGCAAGTGATGGGGCCGGGTTGGGACACATCTGTTTCATCCCAGGGGCCGTGCCTGGGATTTTCGTGTGCTTCTCTGTTTTGTTTTCATAGATAGCGTGGTTCAAAAGCAAGACAGTAAAAATGGTGGATGAAGAGTCCCTGCATCCCTCACAGATGAGGGAACCAAGGCCCAGAGAGACCAGAGACTTTCCCGAGGATGCCACCCCCTCTCCGCCAGGACAGGAGCCACGGGGGCTGGGATCAGAGACCCTAGTAACTTCCAGGCTGGGGCTGGGTCAAGGTGAGCAGGGAGGGGGCTCCTGCAGGAGGGCGGGGCTGGTGGGGGGGCAGGAGGATGTGCGTGGGTGTGGGAAGCAGCCGGCTGCCTGCCCTGTCACCAGAGGCCCGCTCCGAAGGCTGTTGTCACAGACCCGAGCCCCGGCACCCCCAGGGGAGGGGGGCCAGCTAGGCCCGTCAGGGCCACCATCTCCTAGCCTCTGTCCGTGAGCCCGGCTGCCCACCCAGCCTCCTGCTCAGGCGGGACCCCGGGGGAAGGCTCCAGGGCCGGGGGGACCCCGGGGGGAGGACAGCACACACGCTCCCACGCGCACTCTGACACCCACAACCCAGCTCCCCACTGGCTGCCCGGGTAGGGCAAGAGGAGGGTCTCGGGATGGTCGGCAGATGCTTCCAGGCAGGCTGCCTCACCCCCAGACCAGGAAACCCCCTGCAGCATCAGGGTGCCCTCCTGGTGCCCTAGGGTGGAGTGCTGGCTGCCACAGTCTCTCTCTACCCGTCTGCCCCTCCCTCTCTCGGTCTCCACGGTCTCCACGGTCTCCACGTGCCCTCTGACACCATCTGCCAGGTTGGCTTCTCTGCCTCCCTGTCTCTCCCTCCACCTGCTTCTGGTCACCCCTGCTCTCCCACCTTCTTCTTCTGAGTCCTTCTCTCTCCTTCCCCCTCTGCTCTCTCCCTGTATCTCTCTGTGGCTCACTCTGTCTCTCCCCCACCTCCTCCCTCCCCACTCCAGGGGCCTCCCCCCATGGACATTTCTGGGAGAATCCTCTACCAAAGCCCACAGCTGATCCAGTTTGCGACTTGGCCTCTCGTGGGTCTGCAGCCCTGCTCAGAGGCCCGTCCCTGGGACCCGGGGGGCAGGTGTGGGTCTGGAGGGCGTGGGGGGCCTCCAGCAGGGAGGCAGGAGACAGAGAGCAGCTGGGCCCTACCCTGTTGCCCTCTGAGTCCGCGTGAGGCCGTGTGGAGGGGTTCACATCTTGTCAGCGGCCGCTCCCCCACCAGCCTTCCCCACCTGGGGGCTCCGGGGAGCAGCATTCCTGAGCCTCCCTGGACCCTGTGGAGGGACCTGCTCGGCTGTCCAGGAGAGACTAACATGCCCGGGATGGGTCTGAGCTTTCAAAACTTAGACGGCCCCCACACCTGTTTCTCCTTTCTTCCAGAACACGCTTTGTCCACTTCCGGAATCCTGGACCTCCTGGGGTCTGCTCGGAAGTGGGGTCAGCAGAGCTCTGAGCGGGCAGCGAAGGCCTGGCTCTGCGGAGCCGGGAGTAGGGCAGAGGGGATGGGGAGCCACAGAGAAGCAGAAATGTGGAGGCCTCCAGGAGGCGCAGGCTGGAGGAAGCAGGGAAGATGCTGTCCACTGCGTGGCATGGGAAGACAGTGGCGACAGAGCTACCCCAGCCCCATGCTCCGCGGCCTTGCGAACACAGGGGTACTCCTAGCCGGTTGTGGGACCGCAGCTTCCAGAATATTTTCAGAACAGCCAACAGAGCTGCTGCCTCTTCCTCAGCAGGAGATGGAGTTCTCAGGGCAGCGGGCCTGGAGACAGCATGGCCAGTGGAGGGTCCCCCAGGCCTCAGACGGTGGAGTCCCCTGTCGTGGTTTTTGTCACCACATCTGCCTTTGGGGAAGTACAGCCTGGCGGTCACCAGCAAGGACTCCGGGTTCCCACCTCCTCTCTGCCACTTCCTGGCTGTGTGACCTGGGGCAGGGGATCCAAGCTCCCTGTGCCTTTGTTTCCTTATCTAGAAAACGGGGATAATCATCTGCATCCTGGGGTCATCGTGAGAATTATATGAATTAACGTGGAAAGCAGCTAAGAGCTCGCGTGGCAGACCACCGGCCAGGACGCGCTGAGCACGGCGGCCCACCTGCCGGAGACTCATAACTCAAGTCCAAGCACCAAGAAGCATCAGACAAACCCAAGTGAGGGCCATTCTACCAGATAGCCGCCTGCAGTCTGCAGATGTGCTCAGGGTGGTGGAAGGTGTGAGCCCCATGGTCCTGAGGAGTGGCAGTGAGTGGGAGCCTTTGTTATGCAAGAATGGCTGGGCGGGCTGGTGGCTGGGCGCCTGGGGATTGGGGACTGAGGGCAGGGAGGGCGCATCCGTTCTGGCCTTGCCGGCTCTGCAGGGAGCGTGCGTGTGCGTGTGCGTGTGCGGGGCTTGCGCAGAAATACTGGGGGACGGGCGTGGGGGGGGCAGCTGACACTCAGAGCTCCCACCGCTCCACGCTGGAAGCTCTTCTGTGCGCTTGAGATTATTTCACATTTTTTAAACATATATGACAAGTTAAAAAATAATAGATTTGTACCGGAAACCAACACCAGTGCAGTAGACCCCGAGAGAGATGAGCAAACGTTATAGAGCGTTAACGACCTGTCAGCCGCTGACCACCAACCCCCCAGACTTTCTTCCCCACCAGCAGCAGCTGAAAAGCCTCTGTCCCCGGAGTGAGTGCATGTCTTTAGGGCCCAGCCCCACCTCCCTCTCTGTTTGGGAAACTTTCTGGTGCTAAGGAGGCCCTGAGCGGTAGCGTTCCTGTGGGAACCACAGCTCCGGGCTCCAGCTGGGCAGCCTCTTGACTACTCTCTCTGTCTCTGGGCCTGCTTCCTCATCTGAAAAGTGGCCTTCCGTTATACTTACATGAGACAAGCATTCAAAAGGCAACAGAAAGGTAGCTCCCCACAAGGCTCTTCTTAGGAACTATGTTCCTGTCTTTTCTCCAAGGCCGGGGTTCCTGTCCCCCACCCCTTTGCTTCATTTCAGACATGGGCCTCCAGGCCCACAGGCTCCTGGGCCAAATGCAGGCCACCCCCGGCTGGACAAGGTCCTCTGGAGCCACTGAGCTGACTCAAGGCCTGGGGGAAGTGGGGCCATAAACCTCTCCCGGCCTTCTTGTCACCGGAGATCAAACCGTTATCAGAATCAAAGCCGCCCAGCTGATGGATGAGGCTCCAGGACCCAGGCAGCCAGCCCCTCGCTGTTATATGGGGCTCCGAGCACTCCAACCACCTTGCCAGAAGGCTCGGCATGGTTTGATTTGGGCCAGAAGGTGACTTGTTGCATCCCCAGGAAAGATGCTTATCTCTCTCTGCAGGGAGGGCCAGACAGAGGTGTCAGCAGGGGGATGGCGAGGCCATGCTGAGAGGGAAGACCAGGCCGCCGGCCCGATGTCCTGCTTCCCCAGCTCCTCTGCTCAGTGCTGATGGCTGGAGCCCCAAATGGCTTTCAAACCCTGGAGGGCCCTGAGCCCACGTTTCTGGCAGCAGCCGACAGATCTACCAGCCCAGAGCCCTTTATTCCAGGAGGTTCTAGCGGGAGAGACATGAGGCAATGCCGCCCTGACCTCATAGCCAGGGTCAGAAGATTCCAGAAGGGCCTGGCCAGTCTGGAAGCTAAGTAAAGGCTCACAGAGCTGTCAGGGGTGTCATTTTGACCATGTCAGGATCCTGGAAGCTCAGTCAGAACCTGGAGATTAAAGGAACCCAGCTGCTATTGTTGGAGACGCCCGGAGAACTCTGGGTGGGGTCCATGGCGTTCTGCCGTCCAGGGTTCAAATCCTGAGTCTGGTGGCAGGACTGCGGCGGTAAAGTAGGATGTGCATCCCGCAGAGGGTCGCTGTGCTGTGCCCGGTGCGCGCCCGTGGTTGCATTATTATCCAGACACAGTCGTGAAAGAACATGAAATGGAAAGTCTGCTGACAGTGCAGGGGCCATAGTCTGGAAGGAAAGACACCTGACTGCCAGTCGGATAACACTTGAGTCTGCAACCGGGACTTGACGGTTGTATTTCTGTATTTTCCAAAGCTCTTCAGTGCACCTGTATTCCCTTTTTTAAATGAAGAGTCTAAACCTAAGAAAGGCGGTAAGAGATGCGCCAGGCAGCCAGGCCTGGGGCAAGGCGGCTGGTCCCCCGCTCTGGTCTTGGACAAACCCCGAGTCCTCCAGGGCCCCGCGGCCCCCGGTGCAGCCTCCTCAGGGTACTGACGGCCGGTGTAAACTCCTGCTGTGGCGCAGAGTTACCGGAGATGATTGTGGCTTTGTACGAGCAGCTTCCCCACACGGTGCCTGTGGCCTCTGGTCCCCGCGCCCCAAGGCTGAGCTCCTCCGCTCAGAGCCGCAGCCCTGCTGCCAGCTGCCGGCTCCGCGTCCGCCTGGCCCTGCACGCACCCCGCATTCTGGCTTCGTCTTCCGCAGGTGTAACAGTGCGTGAGCAAAAGAATGGAAACGCCACAGGAAAACCTCTGGAGAAACCTCACTGGGAGAAGGGACCAGGAGGACAAGCCCGGGCATCGAGGGGAGACCGATTTTCAGAGCTCTTAGGGTGCAGAGGGACTCTGGACACGGGGAGGCCTGGGCTCCAACCCTGCCTCTGTCCCCCACTCACCATGTGGCCCCCGCACCAGATGCCCCATTCTGGGAGCCCCTGGTTTCCATGTGCAAAAGTAGTTCACAGTCTATCCTCGTGCACTGCTTGTGAGGGTCGAACGAGAGGGTGTGCGAACACCACCAGCACAAGAGTAAATGTTCACCCCACGTGGTTGCCGAGAGACCGGCAGGAGCGCCGAGCCCATCGCCCATCACCCATCCAGCCAGCGGCCCGCACGTTACAGTCCCCTAGGGAGATCCGCAACGGTATGAATTCCTGAACCCCAGCGCCTTGCAGAAATGGCCGATTGCAGGCTGGGCAGGGAGGGTGGACATGCACCCGGAACTAGTTGTTAGGGGGCGGCCAGCTGGAGGGCGTCAGGTGCAGGACGGGCTCGCCGCAAGCCTTCCGGCCGCTCTGTGTGCACTGCCTCCTTGCTCCTCACAACGGCCCACCGGGTGGGAGCTCTTCCGACGTCCACTTGGCCAGGCCTGAGGGGGAACCCCTTGCCCAGAGTCCACAGGGACTATTTGGCAGAAAACTACCTAACTTGGAAGCCTAGTTTTTCTGCTACCTGCTATAGACCCCACACCCTTTCTCAAGAGGGCCTTTGCGGGAATCCTTAGCTGGAGCAACGCCATCCCTAAAATACCTTAGAATAAATATCTGCTTCACAGTTCCAAATTACCCACTATGCGCAGTGTGTATGTGTGTGTTTCGGGGGCCTGGTCCTCTCGGCGGCTGTCCTTGGGGAGGTTGTGTCCCCTGTCTGGGGAGACTAGACGCACCTCGGGACCCTGTCACCCCGCTGCCACGATGCACTTGGGGGAACAAGGTGGAGCCTGTGAATGTGAACCAGCCTGGGGACATCCCAGGGTCCCGCCTCCACAGACACAAGGGTCCCTGGGGCTGTGCGAGCTCCGTGGCCCACAGCGGCCCCATGTGGCCACCACTGGAACAGCGGCTCCGGCGGGGGTAGGGGGTCAGACTTGTTAGCTTCTCCCTCCACCTGCAGCCAACCGCCACCGTGCACTGAGAACATTCACGGAGCTCTTGGACAACAAAGAGGCTGGGGGTCTCCAAGACTCCGAGGTCTACGAGACCCCTGGCAGAGAAGGGCCAGTGAACAGAAGTGATTATTAAATGCAGCTCAACCATATTCAACCTCCAGATTCGGGAAAGCTGAACAGACCGGTTCTATCTCACAGCCCCCGCGGTCCTTGTCGGAATCACAGCCCTGGAATCAGAGTATCTGTCAATGAGAAGGGATATTTGGTTGGCAAACCTTTGATGGATGCAAAGCTTCCAGGGCAGCCAGGGAGGCTGCTCGCACTTTGGGGAAGCTTGCCCAGCACCAGCGTGGACCACTTCCTCTTACTCTTCTGTGTGCGTGAGTTCCCCCGAGGGTCTTTCCTTGCCTGACCCCGACGCGTTCTCACATTGTTCTGTTTTTCAGACAACAGCTGGTTGCCAAGGCAACCAGCAAGGAGCCCGAGTCAGACCAGAGTCTTCCTTGCAGGGAAATTCGGCCCTTAACTCATCTCTTCATCCTCCACCAACTCGTGGTTTGACCTCAGAAAACTCTGCCAAACCCCCAGGCAAGGAGCTCCCGTCCCCTGCTGGGACCTTGCCCTGGGGGCTGAGCACAGCGGAAAGAGAGAGCCAGGCTGGGACCCAGAGCTGGCGCGGCCTGGAGACCCTGCACCATCCCAAGCCTTCCCTGTGCTTCCAATGTAAACCTTTTCCGCAAGCCTACCAGGTACAAAGTGCGCAAGTCCTGCATGCGGTGCTCAGCGGGCTTCACACACGGGACACCCCATGGACCCAGCGCCCAGAGAACAGAGTGGAGCTTCCTCAGCCCATGAAAACACCCTCTGCATCCCTTCATGGGCACCCCGCCCCCCCCACCCCCAGAAAGGCAACCACTCTCCTGACTGCCAACGCGGAACTTTCTTCTGCCCGTTACTGAACTTGACATAAACCGCGTCACATGGCGTGTGTTCCTTGGAGTCTGGACTGTGTTCTCAACATGATGGTGGTGAAGCCACACATGCTCACGCTCCAAATCTTGCTGCCCCCTTTCTAGTCCACTGGTCTTATGGATGAGAATGCAGAGGCCCAGAGAGGGAATGTGCCTTGCCTGAGGTCACACAGCAAGACTAGCAGCCAGGTCTTCAGACTCCATGTGCATTCAGTGGGCTTTCCCTGACCCCAGACTGCTGGGCAGCTGCGGATCTCAAAGTGTGTTCAGTGGACCAGCGGCATGAGCATCACGCTGAACACTTGTTAAAATGCATATTTCCAGGCGCCTCCTCAGACCCGCTGGATCCCAATCCCTGAGAACGAGGCCCTGGCATCTGCATTTTAGCAAGCCGTTCAGGTGTTTCTTGGGCCCAGGGAAGCCCCGTGGACCCTGAAGGAACACCATGCAATTCTTCGTTTTATTCACAAGAGGGAGCCAGCACCCCAGAGACACAGCCCCGTGCTCTCTGAGAGCCCAAACGGCGGGGCCCGCGTGCCAGCGATTTTCACCTGGTGGCTCCCAGCACGGCCGGCCCCCGTGCCGGGGAGATCCTCAGGCAACACCAGTCAGTGGTGTCCAGGGAAGAGAGTACTTTTGTGAACACGGGAGGCAGGAGAGCTGAGTCCTGATACCACGGCCCCCTCCTCAGCCCTGAGCATCACACCTGCTACAGAGTTCCTGCAGCCTCAGGAGCGCCCTTCACTCCTCGGAGCTCCAGATGCCTCATCTGCAAAGCAGGGCTGCTGCACCCTGATGGCCCCTGAGTCCTCACCCCCCGCCTTGGTATTTTACAAGACATCCATTAATGTCTGTAAAATGTTAGGGAACAGAGGGCACTGTTGTCACACAGATGTTTGTAGGCTGTTTGGGGATGAGTCTGCTGTGCTTCCCTGTGTTTTATGGCAAATCTTCAGGAGTCACATGCTCTCTTGCCAGGAAATGTGACTGGAGGCGTTTGCGCCTACGTGTGAGGTCCGGAACCATGGCAGCCATCTTGGGCCCATAAGGGGAGATACCTGAGGAAAACATGCTGAGGATGGCAACGCTGACAATGAAGCAAACTGGAGTCCTTCACAAAGTCACTGAGCTCGTGACTTAGCCTGGAGCTTCCCTACGTCAGAACTTCTAGTGAGGTAAGTTAATAAATCCCCTGGTAGCTTACTCTAGCTGGGGCCGGGTCTTCTGCGGCTTGCAGCTGAAGGCATTCTGTCTGGCTTGCTTGTCCTGCCATGTTAGCTCATCGTCCACTGGTGGCTCAGACAAGGGACTTTCTCATGCCAACAGCTGCTGTGAGCATAGCAAGAGACTGGCACTGTGGCTGGTACCAGGAGTCCTTGGAAGACAAGGTTGGAGAGCCAAGACACAGGGGTTTGGGAAGCTAGCCAAGGGGCCACAAGAAGGGAGTTGGTGGTGGGGCTCTGAGTCCTCCAGGGTCCCAGAGTCCACAGCAGGTCCAAGTGTGGGGCACAAGGAGGTGCGTTTCCACGTGGTCACGCGGGGGACCCTTCTGCATAGCATTAGCTTGCTACCACTTCGTCAGTAAATCAAAGAAGATTCCTTAAACCGCACAGGCCATCTATACCGGAGGGACACTCCCACTCCTTCTGGGAGTGACACCACCCCTCCCTCTGGCCGTGAAGCTCCCACATGGAGCCACCAGAGTTCTGTACACAGATGGCTGCCCACCAGAGGCCGCCGCGGTGGCGGTGAGCTGCAGGGCCGGCACAGAACACCTCGTCCCGGCCAGGGCCCTGAAGCTCTTCTGATTATGTATTTTCTTATGCTTTCACTTCTCATATTTATTTATATAGATAATATCTTTCAGTGGGGATAACTGACACGAGGGCTTTAAGTTCAGAGGTGGTATCCATCCCCGTGAGCCCTTACAAGAGCCCCTGTCAAATTTGGATCTGTATATTCTAAATCTCATTTTTAACGAGGAGACTGAGGCTCCCAGGGCTCCCTCGCCCGAGGACGGGCTGTCAGAGCAGTAAGACAGATCCTGCCTCTCCTCCAAGTTCAGCCAGTCATGGTGACAGTTTCCTCATCAAGTCAACGAGCCTGCGCTCCTTGGAGCATTCTCTGGGCTTCCCAGGGAGGGAGTAGAGAGAGGGTTAGAATCCAGGGGATCACTATGCTGATTTGTGAAGACAGCGCCCAGTCGTTCCATGGCTCTGGAGCTATTTCTGAAGATGCCAGACCAAGGCTTCCTCAGAAGGGCACTTATCTTGTTGCAAAACTATAATCAGATTTCCCCTGAAATAACAGCCTTATTCTCCCTGAGCAGAATTGAAGGGCAATCATGAATATGGTCAGAGGCCCTGTATTGCTACCTACTGATCCAGTTATAATCAGGGTAGGGATCAGAATCCAAAAGATTACCTCAATCCACCCTCCAAAGAGCATAGCTCCTAAGAACCTGATTACTTCTCCTGCTCTATCAACCCCACCCTACTGGGCCCAGTAAACTCTTTGAGATTGTGCACAGCTGATTTAGAAAGGCACAGAGCAAGAGACACTGACCAAGGGTCTGTCTATATAGTGATGATGGTGATGACGGTGGTGATGGTGATGGCGACAGACTAATGACGTGAGGCATGATCATTGTCCTTGTTTGTACTTATACTAGCCTTGAACCATGTGCTACCGCCATCCCATTACTTTTCTCACCCTCCCCGAGGCCTCCATCCCAGGCTCTGAGGAGCATGTCCTCCTAAGCCATGGTTGCCTCCATGAGCTAGTCTCACAGTGTCCCCCGCAGAGGTGTGCAATGGAGAAACCATGAGTTCAGATCTTAGTCTTGCTGCTTCCTAGGCATGTGACTCCAGGAAGTGATTTCCTGTTTCCTCATCGGTGAAGTAGGGTTACACGCCCTGGCTTATGGGGTTAGTAGAACAATGTCATGGGTGATGGACACAAGTGCTGAGGCAGGGCACCTGACAGGCGCCCTGGAGTTTCTCTTCCCCTGGCCCTGCTGCCTGCAGAACCGTGCAATCATCCTATTGTCACTGGGATTTTAAGGACACCTGCTCTAGAAACTTGCTAATCACTCTACAGCAGGGCTCTGCAAACTTTGCCAACAAGAGTCACCCGTGGAGCGCTGGAAACTCCAAACACCTGGGCCACATCCCAGGAAGGCTGAAGCAGAGCCTGCAGGGAGGGGTCAGTGGTTTATAAATGTTCCAGCTGGTTCCAATATGCAGCCCGTGTTCTAGGCCAGCCCTGCCCAGCAGGAAGGTGAGGTGAGCGCAGTGACAGGAACAAAAAGAGACAAAACAAATTCATTTTCATAATATATTTCATTTCACCCCATATATCTAAAATGTTACCCTTTTAACAAGTAACCCAATATTGAAAAAGTATTAGTAAGATATTTTACATTCATTTTTTCTATGAAGTTTGAAATCAGCTGTGTGGTTTGGGGCACATCTCAATTCAGGCTCACACATTTCAAGTGACTAGTGGATACCATCACACCCACTCACCTGGCAGGACGGGCAGTCCCCACTCTACAGATGAGGGACTAGCCCAGGCCCCACCGCGGGTAGGCAACAAAGGGGATTCAAACCCAGGTGTCCTGGAGCAGCCTGGCATCCCCTCTCCTCCCACACCCAGCCCCAGGTGGTTCCTGGCTCCATGTCCTGTCTGGGGACTGCCCCAGCACGTGGGAGAGCCAGCCCCCTGGTTCCCACACCCTGGAGACGGAGCCATCCCCCAGGCGGGGTCTCCGAGGGCCATACCCCTTGCCGGGATGATTTCTCAATGGTCCACGGTCACCTCTCCAGCCACACCTCGCCCAGCACGGCACCCAGGAAACAACAGGGCACAGGTGAGACCGCAGAAGCCAGGGGGTGTCTCCAGAAGCCTCCAGCTGCAGCCAGTCTGTAGGACTGAAGTTTTCAGGGGTCCCAGCAGAGGTCCACTGGGCAGAGGCCACTGTGTTTCCACGGCCTATACGGCCCCTCCTGCTGGCCTTCCTCAACAGAACCGTTTCCAGGTTCTTGGGGCCTCTCAGTAGCCCACCCAGCCACCCCCCTTACTGCTGTTTCCACTGTTGGGGGTATGGCTTGTGTACACACGAGAGTCTTCCCCACCAAAGGGAAACTCCAGTTGGAGGGCTGATGTCCCGCTGCATCCCCGCGCCCAAGAGGGCCTGACCCCCAGCCGCTCACAGACACTCGGCAAATGAATCCATCCCTGAGTTCCCAGCCTCAGGGAACTGGGCCGGCCGCAGGTTTAAGGGAGAGAAAGCCACCAGGTCACTTCCACCATCAGATTCGGGGGCCGGCTTCCATCTGCTCAGAGGTGGCAAGACGTGCCACGGCCGCCAGCCTAGAGCACCCCGGGGGTCTGGGGCAAGGACACATTTGGCGCAGTAATGAAGCATTCAGGAAAAGGGACCTCATTTCCCACCGGAGGCGGCTCCCAAGTGGAGGGAAAGCATGATTCCTTCTCTGTGTAGCAGCTCGCACTTGGGTGTATTATGGGCGTAGGCCCCCATCATCTCTTGCTTGGCGCGTCCTGCCTGGGGTCTGCCTCTGGGAGGGCCGGACGCGCACCACGCAGCCGGGACAACCCGGGTAACTCCCGTGGTACCTGGGTTCCTCTTTCCAGCACCTCAGCGGCCCATCCCCGTGTGGGCAGGAGCCAAGGCTCCAGCACTTTCTCAAGGAAGCTCTTGGAAGTTTTTTCATCCTATCTGAAACTTCAGAAGCATGTTCAGAGAATGCATGCTCGGCGGTGGTGGTGTTGGGAGAGCCCTGGGCTAACCTGTGGCCCCAGAGCATGACGGGAGCAGCCCAGGTGCTCCAGGGAGAAGGACGTTTGGCAGTGACTCACCTCAGAGAGCACACACCCCTCCCCAGAATCACGTTCAAACCAACTTCTTATATAACTCAGCACATTCTTCTTCATCCTTGCGGTCGGAGTTTTCTAGAACCCACCAGCAACCTTTTGGTTCATCTTCTGGTTTTGATGTGCTGTTCTCCACCTTTGAAAGGGGAAATGGTCAGGAGACCTCAGTGTCTGTTTTGTTTTATTTCGCTTAATCTTTAGTAATAAAATGGAGGCCGCTCCCTACCAGGGCAGCGCCAAGCCTGTGTGCTCTGTGAAGGGAGCACTGATCACGAGGAAAGGGGAGCGGAGCCCAAACTCAGGGGCGCGAATGCAGACTCCCGTGGAGTTCAGGGAAGCCAGAAGCTTCGCTGCGTTGTTGTGATCGTTTGTTAACTCTCTTCCTCGTGGCTCTTAACTCTGAGCCGTGTGCTTCACCTTTGTGAGACCACGTTCCGTCCTAAAGGACATGGCATGATGTGCCCATTTTAGAGATGGGCCTACTGACGCTCGGGGAGCTGACGTTGCCCCAGGAAAAGGGGAGGTCAGGATCCCAGTCCAAGTTCCTAAGGGCTGCCCCACGGGGGCCTCCCAGGTGCTGGACACCACGCCAGACACTCAACTTCCAAAATGAGAACGATGCCTGACTTCTGTCCTCAAAGAGTCACTGACCAGTGAGAAGACAGCCCCCAAACCCAGCTCAGTTCCCACGGATCGCCCCCAGGCAGGGCCAGACGCTGCTCCAGCCACAGCGTCAGCTCCAAAGGGACCCCACTCCGTGGCCTCGGACGGGGCCTGCCCTGTCTGGGCCTCAGTGTCCCCATCCGTGAAGTGGGGTTCTAGGGGCTCCACAACCAGAACCAAATCTGGGCTCTGATGCTTCTCACCAACTGACCTTGTCCGGGTTGCCGAGCCCCTCTGTGCCTGTTTCCCCAGCTGTGGAATCAGCCTCCTCAGGAGCACTATCTGCCTCAGCACTTAATAATCACCAGCTATGGTTAATTGTATGTAAAATGAAGCGAAGGAGCTAGAAGGGCTCCGAAAACATCCCCCGCGGGTGTGTGAGGTCGTGACCCTCCCATTCTGGTTGCACCTGCTGTTGGAGACTCAGAACCTGGCTCCCTGCAAAATCGCCCTGCAGTCACATCCATCCAGCCCGGCTGGTCTGCCGCTGCCCTCCGGGGGCCTCCGGGCCCAGCTCACGTGGGGCGCCCCGTGGCGCAACTGTGAACCAGGTCTGCAGGAGAGAGGCGAGCCCTTCACCAGAGCCCCTCTCCTGGACTGCCATCAAGGGATACAGCGTCCTCGCCACCTGCTTTCGTAAAATGGGGATGAAATTTTCTGCCTCCTCGAGCTGTTGGAAGGTGAGAAACTAAATGATAATGATAATTAACAAGGACCGCTTTATTGAGCCCTCACGATGTGCCGGACGTGGTGGGAAGTGGCTTACACACGAAAGCTCGTTCCATCCCCACGACAAGTCAGGAAGGCAGGCACTACTCCTTTCCCCATTTTGCAGACGAAGAAGCAGAGGCACACGGATAACGTATTAAATACACACAAGCCGGAGGGGCGGGGGCTGGGAAGCCTACTTGGTGAGCAAGCAGTGTCTTTCCTCCACACCAGCTGCAAACAAGAGAGCTTCCCACCCCCCCGGACCACCCCCCGGGGGAACACCTGCCGGGGACCTGCCAAGCGGTCCATCACGCCCGATGCCCAGTGTAAAGCTCTCCCTTTGCTGGGTTTTAACTCTGGCGGTCTGTCTCAAACTTTCCAGGAGTGTCTGGGGGACCTGAGGACCCCTCCCAGCCCCACGGAATGGAGTGAGCATGGAGTGTCTGTGCTTTGTCAGTAACAACCGTCTGGTCTCCGGGAAACTTCCCCGATCCTCAGAACAAAGCTCAAGAATGTCCACAAGCAGCCACGTCCATCCGATGTCTGCTGGAGACCCGCTGTCAATGCACAAAGTGCAAAGGTAGGGGTGGGGTGGAATGAGGAAAGCAGAGGTGGTTACATAAATATCAGACAAAGGAGGGTTTTTTTTTTAAGATTTTATTTATTTATTTGAGAGAGACAGAGCACAAGTAGGGGGAGTAGCAGAGGGAGAGGGAGAAGCGGGCTCTCTGCCAAGCAGGGAGCCTGACACGGGGCTCCATCCGAAGACCTGGGGTCATGACCTGAGCCAAAGGCAGACGCTTAGCCGAATGAGCTGCCCAGGCGCCCCCAGACAAAGGCGATTTTATGACACCACCACCACGAGTGCCAGGTGGCCATTTCCTAGTGACGGGGTCGATTCATTAAGAGCATAGAACAAGCCTATATCAACACCTACTAACAGCTTCAAAATACATGAAGAAACCCAGTGGAATCAGAAGGGAAGTCAGCACATCCTCTGATGTGCCCAAAGCTGTGCATCGGAGATCACGGGCAGCAGAAGACAGAGCCAGGGAAGTGGCGGCATCCGAACGGAGACCCTGGCCAGGAGAGAAAGGGCTGGAAGCAAAAGCTCACATGGAGGTGAGAGGCGGGAATTTGTCATATTGCACGAGTTTGGGGAGGGAGGCAGGGCGAGGAGCTGGCCGCCCTGCTGAGGTGTGGGGTCTGGGTAACAAGGAGGAGCCATGGGGTGAGGAGGGGGTGCTGGCTTTAGTTGGGGGACATGCACGGTCGTGCGGCCAGAAGATCATGCAGGTAGACCTTTCTGGGCCGGCAGGAGGCAGCCAAAGGAGAGGTGTGGCTGGAGGAGCCGAAGAGGTTATAACCCCAACAGCATTGCTGCTACTGTCCCACAGGCAGCCCCCCAAGAAAGAGTGCTGGCTTCCGTGTTTGCCCAGCCCCTTGGTGGAAACATGCCCACTTGCCCAGATACTTATCCAGCACATAGTCGGTCCCCTTAGATGTTTGTTGAGTGAATAAACAGACCAGAGGTCCATGGCTTCCACTGAGGAAATCCCAGAGGAATAAACCCCAGATCTGAGAGTGTGTGTGTGTGTGTGTGTGTTTCACTAAACCACAAGTAGAAAAATGTGGTAAACATTAAGTCCACCAACGCAAACTGGAACTCCCCCTCCAGCCTTCTCAAACGAGTGACCCAGAACAAAACTGGAACATCCGAGTATTTTCCAGCCAGAGTCAATATTTCAGAGGGACTCTGCCTGCTCCGAGTGGTTGCTGTGTGTCCAACACAGACCACGTGTACTTTCTGCTTCATGTAGAGCAACCGTCAGACTCCATCTAGGGGAGGCCCCGTGGAGAGAGGATCGCCGTGGGCCGGGACCCCAGGTAAGTCCGGCGTCAGCCCCGGGAAGATGCGTGAGGACAGAGGTGGGAGAGGCCAGAGGGCAGGTCTTCTCACACGGGACCAGCAGGAGCCCTCCTTGCAGCTGGTGCGTGGCGCCTGTGATCGCATGTGGTCCTGCTGTCCACACACACAGCTGGCCATGTCTGTGTCCTCACCTGTCCGGGTCAGCAGAGCATGGCAGCCCCCCACCTGGGAGGAACGTCCATGAGCGCCCCACTGACTCGCACATCCCGCAGAGCACAAGAAAGCACCTGCCCAGCTCGCCCTTTGATGCCAGAGGCGTTTACGGCCTCTGACAGCAACAACCGAGGATGGTGTTTTCATTCCATGACATCAATTTCAAAAGGTTAGGAATGTGCCTGGAACGTCCCCCAGAGAGCTCACGACGGGTCTATCGTCCGTGAACTCACAGGGCTAGACCCACAAGGATCTGGCCCCAGCCCCAGCCCCAGCCCCAGCCCCTCCTTCTGAGTGTTTGTGAGCCTGCGACACGGCCTCTCCAAGTCCAGTCCCGGGCCTGGCTTTGCCACTCCTTGCCCACAGGACCTCAGACAGGTGTGTCTCTCCAAGTTCATAGTGTCCACGTGCAGAGTGCCACGCCGGGTGCCACGCTGGGAACATGACCTCTGCCACCAGCAGTCTCAAGGGCAAAGCTTGGTTCTTCTGCTTGCTCACTGAGTGGGAAGCATGGTGGGCTTTCCTCTCAGACTACATCTTTGCTTTCACCTCTGCAAAATGGGGATAATAAAGCACCCATCATGTAGGATTTGGGGAAACGGAAGGAGATAAGCAGGGAATGTTAGCCCAGTGCCTGGTGCCGGGACCCCACCTTCACCCTTCCATGTGTTCGTCCTAGAACCTGCTCCCAGGCAGGTGTGCTCAAGCCTGGAGGCGTGACCCAGTCCCCCCCACCCAACAATACCGTCACTGTTCATTCCCGAGCCACCCACACGCAGGAAGGTCTAGAAGTCAGCTTCTCAAGAAAGAGCAGCTGAAATGCGTAAACCCCGCAAAACAACCACCAAAGGCCAAGAGCTGTTGGATGAATGGCACATAGCCCAGCCTTATTTCTGAGCTTCCTGACAGCCCCAGCAAGAAGGGAAGGGGACACGCTCTCAGCTGATCAAAGAGGCACCGTAACCTAGCCGGGGCCTCATTCCTCCCTCGGACGTGACTCCAGGAAAAAATTTATGAGGCGTTCATAGAAGCGACATTGGAAAGCGTAAAGGTGACGCCTCGGAGAGTACATCGGCCAGGGAGGACAGAGGGACCGGCAGGCTGGGGGAGGGGGTCAGTGGCGCATATTCAGCATGGCTATGTAGCTGAGCCTAGGACCGGGGCGTTTCTGAGTGTGAAAGAGGAGTCACTAACAATGAGAGCGAAACAGGCATAAACCGGGACTGCCCCGTGCAGGTGAGAGCCGTGGCCACCAGCAGCCGCTTCTTCCATCCCCCTGTGTTCAGTGAGGGGGGCAGAGCTTTTTAAGAGGTAGGGCAGTAAAGTGTTCGTGTGTTTGGCTTTTTAGTGATTTAACCTAATGGCAACATCTAATCCTTGTATGACAGGTAAACACAGCAGGGTTGGCAGGCACTCTTGGGCTGGGGAATGGCGCCAGGCCCGCCATGATCCACCACGTCTGCAATGATGGCCACAAACAGATTTTGTGTGAGGCTTCCCACACATGAGGCTCAGGGTTATGCAAGCCACTGACCTTCCAGATACCCTTCTCATTCAGCGAGCATTTGGTTGCCCATTCCAAGAATGCTGGGCTTGATTCTCTTTGCTCGGCACAGCCGATGTGCTCTTGCTAACCCCAGTATTTTTCCTACTTTAATTCCTGTCCGTGTCTGGGAGTGGGGGGAGAAGGACATGAAGTTCCGCTTTCTTCTGGAAAAATAAGATCAGAAATAACACTTGCTCTTTTAAGAATGGCCGGCACCTTCTGAGCTTGAGCCAGCAGGGCTAAAGGACCCAGGGAAGCATTTCAGAGAAAATTCATTCTGATTTCCTTTCCACCATCCCACGGGCTCGTCATATCATGATGTGACTTTCTCTGCTCTGGAGGCAGGATGGTCCCCTAACATGAGAGAGGAAACCGAAGTGAAGATGGGGCACCACCATGGGCTCGCAGGGGGCCTCAGGCATCGCTGTATCCACCCTGGCCCTTGGAAATGGGGAAACTGAGGCCAAGTGACAGAGCCAGAAAGCGAGACCGCAGTTCTTAGTGCCCCGTCTGAGGTTATGAATGGATGCCGGGGGGACTCCGAGCCCCCGTGTCCACCAGCCCTTGCTCCCCAACCCCGTCGGCCAGCGTCACCCCATCCTGCTCAGATCAGACCCCCGAGAGCATCGTTTTATTCCCACCCCCCGGCCCCCGCCCCAGTGTCTCGCTTACGGTGTAAAATTAGCTCAGCCGTGAGTTTCAGGAACAAATACCTGCAGCCCCTTTGGTGGCAAGAAAAAGAAACCAGTGGGGACTTTCCTCCTTTCCTGCCAGCCAGGGCTGGGCCCCCAGCAGTGCAGGGCTGCCGGGGACAGCTTGCGGAGGGACTGGGGGGACTCGGCTGGGTGTCCCCTGGGCTGCCAGGGAGGCAGGAGGAAAGTTCTGGGCCCTTATTCCAGCGCTCCACACACACACCCTGCGCTCCTAGGTGTCCCCGTAAACACCCCTGGTCGCTTTGGGGGCACACATCCCTGAACATGTCTCTCAGGGCAGCACGGGCGGGTACGGAGAGCGCGCAGATCACGCACACAGGCCTCCGCAGGTTTCACACGCGGCCTGTTATCGCCCCCAGGAGCCCCCTGTGCCCCCTCGCGGTCACCACCTGCCCCCGCAGGTTAACCCTGGCCTCGCTTTCAGGAACTTAGATCCAATCGGCCTGATTGGAACCTGGGTAGATGAAGTCGTGGTGTGGACGGTTCGCCCCTGGCTTGCTTGACCACATACTACGGGAGTCATCCGCGTTGTCCGGGGTAACTGGGGGGGTTCGTGGTCATTGCCCTCGCGCTGTAGACGGGGCGGGGGTGACGCTGTAGACACACCAGAGCATATGCAGTGTTGCCCGACGGGACATTCCCATTCCTGTAGGTTAAAAGAAAAACCAGTAAAACGATGGTAATTTCGTATGATTCCACCTTGTAGCTATCCAGGCGTTTTCTATCTGGTGAACATAGGGGATCGTGTCATACTCTTTCTGGTTTGTTGGGGTTTTTTGTTTTTTGTTTTTTTAAGTCAGCATCACGTTTTTAAATTGGTCTTTGCCGCTGCCTATACACCCAGTCTGGGGGCTGCACAGCCCCCCACCCTCCACATGCATAACACTGAACATCCCCATCCCGGCCCCGCGACAGACCCCCGGTCGGAATTCCATGGGGATGTATGTCCACGAGTGGAATTCGGGAGTTATTGGCATCTTCTTGGGAGGCTACATCTGCAGACACGTCCACCCCACGGACACCCTGTGGCCCCAAAGGCAACAAATGGACTCAGTGGTGAGCAAATATCCCCTAGTTTCAGGGCAACGGGATTTAGAGGAAGGGGTGCGGTGACCCGCCAGCAGGGGGTGCTGCCTCCTTGGGGATCCTCGAGGCCCCAAGGGTCTCAGGAGGTTGGAGAGCCCCTCTGGCGGCAGTGGGGCTGTTCCAGCTGCCCCTGTGCCTTCCCGGTGACCCCAGCCCGGGTCTGGAGCTGGCCTGAGCTCCGGGGATCGGCCGTTGGCAAGGGGGCGCGAGTAGGGGCTTGCAAGAGTGTGCCGGGCAGGAAGGGGTCCTGCCCGGACGTCCTCCTGTGTGTCACTTGGCTGTGGGGAACGGAGGGGAGGAAGCAAGGAGACATCCTCGGGGCCCATCCCAGCCTGAGAGGTCAGGGGTCCCCCGTGGAGCCAGGCTGCCGGCCAGCAGCCTCCAGCATCTTGCCGAAGCTTGGCCCACCTCCGTGGTCCTGCCCAGCCTCTACACCTTGAACTGCAAGGATAAGAAGGAAAGTAAAAATGAAAGAAAGTGGAGCAAATCCTGGGAGCAGAGTCCATGCCGGGTCAATGCACCGACGGGTCAGGGCCGGCCGTGCCCTCGCCCTACACAGGTGTCAAAGGAAGACACCAGCCCAGAGCTCTACGCTGCTGCTTCCACAACTCGGTTTTGGCCTCTCTGCATTCTTGAAAGATAAAGCAACAGTATCAACCAAACTGGCACTCCTCCATCCCCCCGGGCTGCTTCCCTCCCACATGTGCTCTTCAAGCGATTGTGCCTTAGTCAGTGAGCGCCCGGGAGTGTCTAGAGTCACAGCAGCGACCCCCCAGCACCGCCCCTCCATCCGGGGCAACTTCTCGTTCATCAGCTTACTAGGATCCCATTCCACAGATGAGCAAGGTGAGGCACAGTGAAGTCCACAAACAACTCAAGGCCCCCCAGAAAACTGGGGCAGAGAAAAGGGGGCCAGCGCAGACAGTCTGGGTCTAGAGCACCCTGAAACCCCCGTGCTTCACTGCTGGACATGGAGCCTGCTGGAGGGCCCAGACGGGGCGGCCTCATGGGTCAGTAGGCATCTGGGGCGCGGGACAAGTTTCCAGAAAATGAAGAATTTCCTCCAGCGGGCTCCAACGGCTTCAAGGGGCCACACCCCGAGATTTTAAGACTCTCCAACACTGGGAGCAGGCAGCAGTCCCAGGAAAGCTTACGACAACTTCGTGTCCAGTTAGAGACACTTGTCCAGTTTTTTCACTTTCTTTCTTTTCAGTTTTTTTTTTTTTTTTAATTCCCCATGCTGTGTTTTGTTTGTGTGTTTCTTCTTTTCCTCCCCGACCCTGTGTTTCCAGGCTTCCTGCTATGGGCCTGTTACACGTGGAATTAAGGCCACGTAGCTTCGTGCCCCTCAGTAAGTGTGTACGGCCCCCCACCGCAGGCCGAGGAAGAAAGGAATTGCCGGGGTAATTCAGGCACACGGTCAGTGTGGCTCAAGCTGTGTCTGAGCATAGCTTCCCGGCAGATGTGACCTCAAAGAAAAGTCTTTGAAACCAAGCCTCCATTTCAGTGTGAAAATATGAGCACATCCGAGTGCCAGCAGGGGGTTGGGGGACAATGGGAGCCCCTGCTGGTGGCTTTCCAGATGAGCGAGGAAATGGGGACCCAGAGTGGCTAGGGTACTGCTTCCCAGGCCCCGCAGCTGCGGCTCGCTGTCACCCCGGCCTGGCCACAGCAGACCCCGCAGCTGCCAGGGGAGGCGGGGAGGATGTGGCGGGCCGCCCGCACCCCGGGAGCCAGGCTCCTGGCCCACCCCAGTGCTCCCCGAGGGCATGCACACCGTGGACCCTAAGCAAAACCCCCATGGTGTGAAGGAGCGAGGTTTGGTCCCAACTCCGTCAGTCACGCCGCCACCAGGCACAGATGGTGCTCATGAGAGCCACTTCCCCTCTCCAGGTCTGGGTCCCCATCCACAAAAGCAGCCGGGCAATCCAGGCAGGGAGGACAGTGACTCGCGTTCGTTCAGGGCTGGTCGTCCGCCTGTTGGGAGACCCGTCCCCATGCCAGTTCCTTGCATCCTCGCTGGAGCCCTGGACGCAGAAGCCCCTGGAGGCAGAGGGACGCAGTGACCCGGTCACCCCGGAACACACTCTCTGTGCCGTCTGCTTCTGGAAGCTTTAGCAGCCCTGCTGGCCCCACGTCCTGCTCCCGTCATGAACGCGTGCAGCTCACCACCTCCCTGACCAGGGCAGAGAGTAACGCTGTGTGTGCTGAGGGTCTGTGTGTGCTTGTCTGCAAACTGGCTTCCTGTCCTGTCTCAGGAGGGTAGGAGAGGAGAGAGAGGGCTCGGAAGAGAAGCCCGGAGCCTGCCCGTCCTCGGGTCTGAACATGGAAGCCTCGGGTTTCCCCTCTGACGGACATCAGCTCCTGGCCAAGGCAGAGTTCAGAACACCTCCACCCCTCCCTCGAGAAGCCCACAACCACAGCTTCCTGTGGGGAGCCCTTCCTTTCCAAAGGGCTTGGCGCCAAGAATACCACGCAAGCCCCGCATCCATCCTCATAGCTGCCTGAGGCAGGGGAGGCTGGAACCGTCCCCATGTCCCTCACGGGGAAACCAAGGCACCCAGAGGCTTGGCACATCCCATGGCTAGGAAGTCGGGGGGCTGGAAGGTGAGCCCCACAGTGGGGCTCTAGGCCCCAGGCGCAGGACCGCCATACCACGGGCCTCTTGAAGCCGGGCACCCAATGCCCACGTGGTACGCCAGGAGCTGGGTCCACGTGTGTCGTCCAGCTGTCCTGTGTGCGACCGCTGCCGGGCAGCCCCAGGACAGCCAGGGCCAGGGGTCAGGAAGGCGGGGACTCTCTCTCTCCAGGCCCAGGGGGGTGGTGACCCTGAGGGGTGACTCTGAGTGCTGGGCTGCAGAAAGTAAACTCTGGGCAACTGCATGCTGGACAGAGGAAGGAGAATGGCTCGCTCCACTGCCCTTACAGCAGGTCAGGAGCCTGGAGGGACAGGCGTCTCCTCTAAATCCCAGGGCGTCCCACTGACGGATGTAAGCCTCTCCCAGAGTTGAAGTCCTCAGGAATGCCCTGGAGCCAACAGAAGGGACCAAGACCCCAGACATGGGTGGACAGGTGTTTCTAGCCCACTGGAGAGATTCTTGGGGAGGGCCGTGGAGCCTCGCGCACACACACCCCCATGGCTCGCCATCCCAAGCATGAGTCCCAGCGGCCAAGACCCTCTCAGGCCCAGGACGAGGCCTCGCTGCCAAGTCAGCAAAGGGCTTAGAAGCTCCAAGGGGGCCAACTTGCAGGACACACAGGGGAGAGAGGGAGTGGCCACCCTGCGGAGACCACGCTGGCCTGGGTGGGGCAGGCGGTTTCTCTCCTGTGAGGCAGGAGAGTGGAATATTCGGGCCTCAGCCCTGGATCCAGGCTCACTAGCTCTGCCTCAGTGCTGAGCGGCCTCAGGAAAACAGTTTCCCCTCCCTGGACTTCCTGCTCCTTACAGTGGGGCTAAAAGTCGTTCTTACCTCATAGATCGTGGGTTACACAGATGGGTGCCACGGAGGGCTGAGAACAAGGGCCCACCACACAGAGCTCCATAAATCAGTTATTCTGTTACTACCACCCGTCCCTCCCAGACAGCTGCAGCCCAGGTCCACGCTGGGGCCCTGCCCGGGGCCTCTCTGGCTGTCCTCCAAGAAGAGGCCACCCCGGAGACAGCCCGGGGTGCCCCAAGCCTGGAGGACTGTGGGAGCCACCACTGGCCTACACACTGACGCATGAGGCCACACGTGTGCACACAGGAACACGCATCCCCGCACGGTCACATGCACACGCATGCACACCGGCAGCTGCCTCTCCTCTCGTCTCAGCCTGAGTGGGGCAGGGCAGGGCAGGGCAGGGTGGGTGCAGCCCAGGACAGAGCCCTATTGCTCAATGCCAGGACCGTGCTAGGTCTCAACGGTCAGGGACCTGCTGTCAGCGCCCGCGGGGCCTTGCAATCAGGCCCCTGTGGGCCACGGGCTTTTAATATTTTTAGAGAAGTCGGGTTTCTGCCAAGTTCCTCCGCTTCAGATTCTTCCTGGGCCAGTGAGCTCCTGCCCCGCTGAGGCCCGTAGGCTGTTCTGGGGGCCCCGAGGGATCACCGGGGCCACCGCCGCTGCTGAGTCAGCCTCCAGACCCCACATGGGGGGAGCCTGGCCGGCCGGGGTGACCAAGCCACCCAGCACCCACCCCCGCATCCCGCAAACTCAGACCAGGCGCTCTGGGAGGCACTGCGTTTTCTCTCCACCCCCTACCCTCAGCTTCTTGTTTTCTGGTTTTGTCCCCCCTGCCTTTTTTTTTATGTGAAAGATCCGGCTCCGACCAGCTAGTGAGCCAAGGGGCACATCCATTTCACCCCTCAGTGAGCGAAAGGGTGCCTCCTTATGGAGGCCACGGTGGGTGGACTCCAGCCGAAGCCCCCTGGGGCAGTTGTCCTTTGTTCTGGCGTTTGCTCAGACAGACGTGGGCAAAAGGCATAATCCAAAAATCAGCCCCCAGACTGGCTGAGCAGGGCCATGTGCAGTGCAGTGCAGTGCGTGGCCGGAACACAGCCTCTCAGGGCCGCGATCAGCCCAGCGGCCGAGAGACGCACAGACGCGGGACCAGAAGCGGCCGGGGGCAGGTACCACATTCCGGGGCTTGGCCCCTGGAACGTTTGGACACTGGGTGACAGTGGTCCCACAGGGGCCTGCCCCTGCTCTGAGAAGGGCACTGAGTTACAGAGCGGATTTAGGGTGGAAAATCATTCTCGTACCCGTTCTTCAGGATTCATTGCTGCCATAACGCCTGAGCACACATTCAGCAGGCTGAAACGACGCAAATGTGTCATGTCACCGTCTGGGACCTGCAAGTCTGACACGGTCTCGTTGGGCTAAAATCAGGGTGTCCACAGGGCCATGTGCCTTCCGGAGGCTCCAGGGAAGAACCCGTTCCTGTGGCTTGGCCAGCTTCTGGCGGCGCCTGCATTCCGGGCCCCGTGGCCACCTCTCTGCAGCGCGGCCGCTTCCAGTCTCTCTACCGCTGTTCTGTCCTCACATCTCTCTCGGACTCTGGCCCTCCCGCCTCCTTCTTCCAGATACTCTCGTGGTTCCATTGAGCCCACCTGGGTCATCAGAGTAATCTCCTCACCTCAAGATCCTTAACATCATCACATCTGCCAAGTTCCTTTGCCATGAAGGTCACATACCCCAGGTTCTTTAGGGGAAGGAGTCATTGCTCGGCCAACCACACTAACCTTGGACAACTCATTGGGCATCTCTTCCGTCATCTGTGAAATGGTGATGATGATGATGATGATGGTGGTGGTGGTGATGGGGATGGTGGGGATGGTGGTGATGATCGTGGTGATGGTGGTGATGGTACCTACTCCCAAAGGGCTACTGGAAGGATTTAGTTGGTTCATATTTACAGCTCATACAGTCACACTGAGCACAGGGTAAGTGCTCTATGTGTGTTTGTCAGATATGAAACAGGGAGGTTTCCACATGTATCTTTAGCTGTATCCCTTCTAGGTAACTGACTTGATCTAGAACATGTTGATTCTTCACGAGCCACTTTGTCCTTCTATATTTATCTGCTTGGTCACTGGCTGTCCATCTCTCTGTCCAGAATGTTGGCCATGCATCTCTCTTTGTCCGCCCAGTACCCAGGACCATGCTCGCAGCTAGTAAGCTCTCTTGGTGCTTGGTGGCAAATGAGTATTAAAATCCAGGCCTCCAGCTGTCGGTTTTCAGCTAGCCAACACTTACTGGGCCCTCCCATGGGCCAGGCATTATGCCAGAGACTGCACACATCAAGGCGAAACAGTGAAGAGAGAGCGATGAATAGATCTTTAGGATATGCCAGGAGCGCTTGGCACTTGCATCGCTGCTGACAGAGGGTGCAACCCCCTGCCGTCCCGTTATAGCCTCACGTCAACCCTGTGAGCTAGGGAGGGCTGGGATGCCCGTCTCATTCTAAAGATGCAGAAACTAAAGCCCAGAGAGGTTGCTTAGACTGCCCAGGTCACACAGCCAGCATGCAGCCCAGCTCCCTGGTCTCCCGCCAGCCTCTCGGCCCCTCTCCAATCTTGGGGGTGGGGGGACCCCATCACAGTGAGGCAGAGAAGGCATCCATCCCACTTGGACGCCACATTAAACAGAGCCATCAGCAGTGTTTCTACAAGGTCAGGGAGGAGCATGTGTTAGAAGCCCCCGTAAGAGATCCAGTGCGAAGGTACCAAAATGCCCTGCGCCCCCCCACTGACATACCCCACTGAAATTAAGAGTCCACTCTCAGCGTCGACCTGTCCAGGTAAGAAAAGGCAGGCGGTGGTGGACGGAGAGACCATGGGAGAGAGCTCCAGGGCAGCTGAGCAGGGACCCGGCTGGGGAGCAGGGAGAGTGGGGAGGGGCTGTGATCGCCAGGACAAGCCTAAGACACTGGGAAGACAAACCTAAACTCAGGGGAACCCACCTGAGCATGGCCCTCGTGTCCTTGCCGAGTAACCAATCACAAGTGTGTCTGTTTCTACCTGACCTTCAGTGAGGAGCCATGACAATGGAGGATGTGGTGGGTGGATTGTGTCCCTTCTTAATCAAAGAGCAAAAACTCTCCTTTAAATTCCAACCTCTGCAGGAGTGCACCCGGGGGTCCGGCATCGGGTGGCGCTGGAAGCTGTGCGTGCTGACATCCTCAGGGCGGGTCAGGCTCTTCGGGTTCAGCGTTGGTTTTTCAGATCACCCTTGAAAACTCTGTCTCAGCGTCCTTCTTTCATAATGTGGCTCAGAACATTCCCACAAACCGTCACAAAGTATTTTAGGCGACACGTTTCTATAACTGTAATGCTCTTTAAGACAACTTTTTTTCAGGTTTGCCCTTTTGCAAAATAACTGTTCTTATACCGATTCAGAAGCTCTTTCTGTCAGAACTATTCTTGGCCAGAATTGCTCTGCAACATGGCACGAAAAGAGAAAGCCGAGACAAGGTCACAGGTCCTCGGTGTCTAACCCAGGCATCATGTTGTGGGGACCTCTGCCTTGCAGTCTTCATGCCGAGCATCCCCTGCAGGGAAACATAGGACACACCACCCTCAATTTCTCCTCTGTGCTGGGAAAAGGCACCACTATTTGAAAGCAAACAAGACCATAAGGCATCCCTCTGCCGTCCCACGGCAGGAATCCCAGACACAGGGCTGGTCCAGAACAGACCACTTGCAATCCACATCAGTGCAAAAAGCAGCCCCTCAGAAACCAAACATTCCTCCAGATTCCAGACACCACAAAGGTGCAGGGCAGTGCGTTTGGTGTTTTTATAAAAACAAAACACACACTCGCACCTGGGAAGGATACCCTCGCAAACTGCTAGCATCACGTGCCTGTTGGCTCGGAAGTATGAGGAAGTGGGGGGCTCCCATTTCGACTTTCCACATGTCTCTATTATTTAAATTCTTTGGCCAAACCCTAATATTTCTCATGTGTGCTGCTTACATTTTTATGTACTTTTTCCTTAAAAAACAAAGGGAAATATCATTGTGTACCTAGGACACTCGAGGCACTTAGTTGGATGCTGAATGTTCTACAGAAATGCTAAGTGGCAGAAAAAGTAATTACTGTTTAATTGAGCATTGACTGTGTGCTCAGCAAGTTTGTAACTTTGCATACGTGATCTCATTTGATCCTTAAACAGTTCTGTGAAGTGGGTGCTCCTACCCTGTCCATTTCTGGAGGAAGGGGTAAGTTCCCATGTTTACCCAGAGGCACCCCTCTGCCGCTACGCTTTTGAGATTCTCCCTTTTTTATGATATACTCTGATTTTTTTTTGAACCACTGTCATTGTACATCTGTTTACACTTCACCCTGTCAACATGGGGACCTCAAACAGAGAGGGCTCAGGAAAGTGTTCCTCAAGCCTTTGCAACTCTAGGAATGGCATCCCCAGGACATTCGGTCTTGGGCAGTAAGTACTTGGAAGAATGTTTTAGAGTATAGTTTGCATGACATAAAACTCATGGACTCCAAGCACAGAAGCCATGTTCCCGGAACCCTTCAGAGCAAGTGGATTGGGAGCTTTACTTACAGGAGCAGGTTTTTAGCATTTACAGATTTGGTTTGTTTGGGACACCGACACTATCTAGAAATTTGGTTTGAGAGTATTTAATACCCCGTTGTTGGTTTTGTTTGTGACTTTGTCATTCCAACTGCTGTTTAGCAATCCGGGTATTTTTGAGGAACATAATGGCATGGCTGGTGAGCGATTACACCACAGGCTTTTCGAGGCCAGTGGATCGGGCATTCGAAGCAGGGCTGCCACACACAGTGGTGCAGTTTGTGCACTGTACAAAATCCTGGCTTTCAAGTGGAGCTAAAAACACAAGCTGTATGCTGCCTTCTCTGAAGCAAGGAGGGCTCCTTTCTCTTTACACAAAAGGCATGGCCATCAGCTTGTCAAGCCCTAGGCCCACAGGTCTGTGTTCACCTGGAGGGGGCACTTTTTTAACCCATCTTCCCTGGAGGGGTGACTTTTTTCAGTTCACAGGGTGCCATATTGGCTAGCCAGTGCTGGCTCTGGACTAGGATGGCCAGTGGAGTGAGGAAAGAGAGCAAGCGGCAAGGCCAGCTTCCATGTGAAGGTCAAAGGAGGAAGGGAAGCCCAAGGTGTGGTCTGATAAACAAATGAGGCTCTTAGGAGTTCCATTTTCAGTGAGCATGAAACTTTCCTGAGCCCTCCACCTTGAGGCTGGCCATGAGCCCATTGTTACACATTGACAAGGGTTGTGGGCAGCTCCAATCTGACATTCCCTGCAGAGCGCACCTGCAGTCTTGCGTGTGTCCCAAGACCACGGCAGGTAGGACGGATCCTGCACCAGGCAGGCCACCGGCCCCCACCTGGCAAGATTTTAATTCAACAGCCGTCACACCTGCTTGCCCGAAACCCCTTCACCCAGAACTGGTTAGTCCTGGAATAAAGGAAAGGCCCTGTAATGGCTCTCAGGACAGAGGTGTGCTGATTTAAGTCACAAGGAGGTGTACATGGCTGACGTTAGAACCCCTGGGATCCAGGCACGACAGGGAGGGGAGACACCGAGGCAGTGTTGGCCGAGGACGGAGGGCATCGTAGAGGGAGGAGGGGGGAGAGCAAAGTGGGGAGAGAGGGCAGCACTGTCTGCCGCACCAGCCTTGTGAGCTCAGCTCTGCTGTCTTCGTCCATTCAGTGCATCAGCCTCTGGCGTGCCAGTCCCCGAGCCGAGGCTTTGTCCCTGTTTTCAAGGAGCTTTCATCTCTCAGGCAGAACAGAAATAATGGATACTCATGGGCCGTTCTGTGTCAGGCAGTGCACGGGACTTTTAGCTGCCTGATCTCATGGACCTTCATGTGGATCCCTGGAGGAAGGTGCAGATTGTAGCCCCATTTCAGAGGCTCAGAGGGGGAGGCCACTTAGCTGAGCTCACACGGCCAGGACCCTCTGGTTTCAACGCCTACACTCACTGACTCGAAGACATCCCTTCAAAGTAATATTTTACCTGTAACCTGTTGTCCAAATATTGGATATTAAGAGGAATAAGAAGGTTTCAAACCTAATACTACATAACGAACTCTGTTGGTTTGAATAACTCCAAACACTGAACAGAAACAACACAGGGAGTTTTTATGACCAAGGAGTTGGCAGTTAGCTTGGGTGCGCGGCCAAAGGTCAAAGTGAGTCCACAGAGAAGGAGGGTCCCCTTTCCTTCCAGTGGAGGAAGGAAACAAGGTGCAGCAAGTCTGAGCTGCTGTCATAAAACCACCCCTGCGTCCTGCTGAAATCCCCCCTGCATGATGAGCAATGGGCATGCCAGGCCAATGCCCCCGGGCTGTCCCTAAAGGACACCACCCCGAATCACAGGACTGCCGATGCAGGCTCAGAGAGACTCGGTAAGATGGTGCAGGGGGCGCCGCCCACAAGGAAGCGGGGTGGGGCCTTCACTCCCCCACACGCAGGTAACGGCACGAGCAGGAGCCACGGCAGCGGCTGCCGCGGCGGGCGGTCGCCGTGTAGTCGTGCTCACAGTCGTGATACTGGCAACCACGGAAGGAATCGCTCAGTTAGCAGCAATAATTGTACCAGTGACATAATCACGTAGCACGTAGAGGCAGTGGGGGCAGTAAGAGGAGCGATGTGACATTCAGTAGTCACAGGACTAGCCGGAGTAACAGCGGAGGGAGTGACAGCGGCGGCAGTAACAGCGGAGCGGTGTAGTAACAGCGGCGGGAGTAACAGCAGCGGCAGTAACAGCGGCGCAGTGTAGTAACAGGAGCGGGAGTAACAGCGGCAGGTGGAGCAACGGCAATGGGAGTGACCGCGGCATGGGGTAGTAACAGCGGCAGGAGTGA